>NW_020884881.1:10984567-11164813 GCF_003945725.1 Corapipo altera
CTAAAACTTTTGTTTGTTTGTTTTGGGAGGGGAGGGGGGAAAAAAGAAAAAGTCCCAAATGTGTGAAGAAGCAGGAGAAAGAAACAAGCTGTGGAGTGCAGCAGGCGTGTTAGAAGTGTTTTCCGCATGTGAGAAATTCCCGGAGGACACCAAACTCGCCCACCTCGAGTCCCCCGGCACCCAGGGGTCGCTCCCGGACGGGGGTCCCGCCGCAGCCCGGCTCCTCCCGCACGGAGGCGGCCGGGAGCGCCCGGAGGGAGAGAGGGAGGGAAGGAGGGAGGGATGGGGCTCTCCTAAACTCCCGGGAGCGTTACCTAGAGCCGCGGCCCAGCCCTGCGCCGCCAGCCAGGGCACCACGTCCCTCCGCAGCTCGAACTCGGGCACCAGGCGCAGCAGCATCGCCCCGGCCCAGCCCGGCCCCGCTCCGGCCCCGCCGCCTCAGCCCGCCCCGCGGGGGGGCTCCGCGCCCATTGGGTGTTCCGGGGTTCCCGGCGGCGGTTCCGGCGGGTCCCAGCCCGCTCCTGGCCCCGCCGGCCCTTCCGCTTCCTACCGAGGCGGGGAGCGGCCGGACAGCGCTCCGCGGAGGGTACCCGGCCTGCAGGTGGCCCGCTGGAAGAGAAGGCTCGCGTTTTCCTGGCGCCCAGGCTCCTCCCCAGGCGCACTGGAAGAATCACAGAATCGCAGAATATTCTGCCCACAAGGATCATGGAGTCCAACTCTTAGTCCGGCACAGGACATCCCCAAGAATCACACTATGTGTCTGAGAGCATTGTCCAAACGCTTCTTGAACTCAGGCTTGGTGCTGTGACCACTTCTCTGCAGAGCATGTTCCAGTGCTCATCCACCCTCTGGATGAAGAACCTTTTCCTGATATCCAGCCTAAACGTCCTCTGACACAGCTTCAGGCCATTACCAAGGGTCCTGTCACTGGTTGCCCTAGAGAACTCGGGGCGATGTTTTTGGAGCCTTACCACAGTGTAACTCCAAGTGCTTCAGGCAGCAGCCTGTCAGTGAGGGCTGGTGTCAGGCTTCAATCATCTGGTGTTCACTGATCAGGAACCACGAGTGACCTGTTGCCCTCCTCACAATCCCTCAGGAAGGGTTAGGGTGTTTTCCAAGACTTCAGCCAGCATCCCAGTTTTCTTAGCTCGTGCGCTCTGAAATTGCTTATTGAATAGATCAAGTCTCATTCTTTAAAGTGCTGGCAGAGCTCAGGATGTCCTCTCAGACTAGGCCTGGCACGATTCTGCTTTCCATCTGCAGAGGAGGTAAAGCTTTATGTATTCTTGGGTGTCTTTGTGGTTTGTTTGCTTGGGGTTATTTTAGCTGTTGAAAATATTTGTAGCACTGATAAGGTGCTACTCCATGGCTATCTATAGCCTGCTTGTAATTACCATTTCCCTTCCGACATGTGCTGGGTGATGTCAGCCAGCTAAAGGTGGCATAAAAGTGGAGGGGCTGTAAGGGCACACACCAAGCTTGGCATACCCAAGTACAGAACAGCTTGAGCCTGTTCTGAGAGGTAATCCAGTACCAAGTTTCTCCCCTTCATTGCTAAGCTTTGGAGCTGTATAAAGACCAGATGAGAAGCAGGTACATCTGCAACGTGTGGATGAAAGTCAGTTTGATAATCAAAAGGCAAAGCAGACATAAGCTTCCTCTCTATCTCCATATTGCCAACTTTTACAGTTTTATCACAAGTTTCATAATCAGCATTCTTAAAGCTCCTTGGATCAAGTGGTTGTGCAAGAATTTCAGCTTATCTTTTCACTGTTGTGAAATAAAGCTTGAAAATGTGACTGGAACATTTATTTCAGAGACAAAAGGAGAAAATAGACAAAAGATCCCAAATGGATGCATTTTTTAAGAGATGAAATGGGGATAATTCATGAGTGAGTATTTGAAATGACAGAACTGGAGGGGCAAGCAAAGGAATGAAACAAAGCCAATTAAATGACTGACACTGTAAGTATGTGCAAAAAGGGAGAAAAACTCCTATACCAGGAACTAGAGTGTACTTAAGGCCAGATGAGGTCAACTGACAGAATTTTTGCTTCTGCTATAAAGCAAAAGAAAGAAATATGGAGATGAGTAACAAAGAGTGCCTATAAAAGGAAAAGAAAGAAAATTAGATATGGCTGTCTAGTATAATGGCTCTGCATTAAAAAAAAAAAAAACAAAACCAACTGTCACTGTTCTTTTGTTTCAATATCAACCATGCCACTTGTTACAGTTCTTGAAAGAGAGCCCACATAACTGACGGATGAATTATTCTCTAATATTTACAGAGTGAGACCCATGTGACAGTGCTGTTCTCCTGGAGTATCTTACACAGGATGTGAAAGGCTTTTGGGACAGTAGGAGCTGCATGCAGTTAACATGTAGTCTGCTTGTGCCCTGTGCATAGGATCCATCCTACAGTTACTATTTGGGAAAGAACTGTAAGGATTTGTACAAGTTGCTGTAAAAGTTTGTACAAGTAAAGACTTCACAGTCAGGTGTGCAGTAGGAAAAAACTTTCTTGTTAAGGAAGTAGTTAATAAAATTTCCCCTCAGACTGTGGCTTCACTGCAAAGGACTCTTCATTATTTTTGTAAGCCATATTTGTTTGCATTATTTCACTGATGTTTCTTAAGACTCCTGGTACAGAATGGGACCTCACCTCCAATGCACTGTACTGGGAACTTGGAAGCTTCTCTGGTGTTAGTCCCTGAAACAGAGGCAGGAGAAATTATCTCAGGAGTTTCTCTATCTTTTCTGTAAAAAGAAGGAAGTGGCAACCTGACAGATGAATAGATCTGAGAAACAGAAAGGGATGAGGTGATTCACGGCGACTATCAGGGTTTAGAGATATAGAAACATGACAGAAGCAACCATGTAGAGCTGGGAAAGACCAGCATACCAACAGGAGATGAAGTATTGATAGGAGCAAGGAGCCAGAATAGAAGGGAATGAGGAAGAGAGAGTCTGGAAAGACAAGACAAAGCTTTATAACCAGTACAGAACTGAAGTCAATCTTCCCAGAATTGCAGTAAGGATTCCTAATTTTCTCTCAGTTTTTTTCATTTAAGTGTAAAGGTTTTCTTGTGACTCTTAAAGGCCCAAAACACACACAATTATATATAAAATGACAACAAACACACTTTTGATTTAGATAAGTCTCCTTTGTTATATCTTCTTTCATTTCTAAAACATAATCCATGCTATGAACAAAATAAAAGGGGAATCTCAAGGAAAATTGACTGTATACTGCCAGATGAATGATATTTCAAAGACAACTAAATAAGCTTGTATAAACAATGCTTTTGTGGCAATTTCTTGTTTTTGAATGCTTAATTTACACTCACGATATACATTAGGAATACATATATCTGCATTCAGTTGCTAAAAATATATTTTAGAGAAAGGAGATGGTTTGCCTGGCTGTTTGTGTGTTTATATAGTACAGAGGTAATACTTCCAATCAAATAAATTATTTGTCCTTTCCAAAATGTACAACATAGCCTATCTTTGAAGAAAAACAATCACAGATTTGGGTCTGTACAGTCCCACGTTTAAGGAATACGCAAACGTTCTCACATAAGAATTTGGAATGCCATGAAGAAAACTTAATCTACTGCTGCTCTTTCTCCTCAAGATACCACTATCTAAGTGTTTGATACAGCCACTGTCAGCTGAGTAGCACCAAAGACTTAAAAGTGAGATGAGGCTTCTTGTTTCTCTTCCCATGGTGACATTGTTATCTGTTGTTTTTACTTTATAACTTCTGCCTTTAATATCTAATTCCTTCACAACTGTAAAAACTAACTCACAGATTTGGAGCTCATTATGTAAAACTCCCTATTCCTTGAGCCATTGTTCTGGCTATGCACCTCAGAGGCAGTATCTACAGGCCCAGAGATCCAAGCTGAATTCCTAGAAGCACAACTCATTCCTCAGAAACCACAAGGCTGACTCGTTCAGAGTACTCCAAGTAATAACTCAGTACAGTGTATCAGGCCACACCTCAAACCTCATACATAAAATTAAAAAGTTGATGCAAAAGCCATAAGCATCTGAAAAACCCCTTACACTTCCTTCAGCAGGCTTTGAATTAAGACAAATAGCCTGATATATTCTTGATAACATCTCCCAACTTCACTAGATAAAGAAGCTCTTAGTTTAAAAAATCCCAACCCAAGTTCTTATCTCTACCAAGTGACATTAATGTTGTAACCCATTTGTCACTATTGCTTGCACCATGAAACCAAATTGTGACTTTTGCTCTCTATTTATACTGAGTTTTCCTTTCTGATTATCTGACTCAGTTAGTTTTGATTTTTCAGATCCAGGCTTAAGCAGTGTGTAGGCACAGGAGCTGATCTTGATGGAGCAACTTCCAGGAAAGGAATGTAAAACTAAAGCTCTCATTAAAAAAAAAAAAAAAAAAAAATTCTATTTTTTTTCAATCAGAAATTTGTTCCTGCCTTAGTAATGGGAGGATCTCCCTCGAATTTTTAGCTGCAGTGTGTCTTGACCATAGTCAGGCAAATCATCAGAGAGCAGTAGTGGCCCTACTGATTGCATTGTAACCAGCATTTTTTTACCACTAGCAACAATTTTTGTGCTAATTTCCTGTATGCCTATCATCCCTTTTCACACAGGTCATGTGGTGAGAATTACAGAATTATACCATGACACAAGTATGGGGCTGATGAGGCATTGCCCCATTGATGGGCATTGGTGGGTGTAACTACCTTTCAGCCCTCACAACAGAACAAAGCTTTGTTCATGGAAAAAAAACATACGGAACCATAAACCATCGATGTGTTCCGCATCAGGAAATTATACTGCAGACTTCTTATGAAGAATGAATATTTGAAATAATTATTTAAGCACATGACAGCCAGGCAAACAGTTCATGACTTTTTTGGGAAGTCCTGCTTACTGGGGGCAACATCTTTTCCCGCCATCCCAGTAATAAAGAGTTTATTGTCATCATGTCTAGACAGTTATTTCCTTGAAGAATGTTTTCATCCAGTCAAACACTAAATATATACATAAATTCTATTCCTCAAGGAAGCGGTTAATATGTTTACTAAACCCTCTTGGCTACACAAAACAAAATAAGATGCAATGTGAAACCAATATTTTGGTTTAGTGTGCAATTCAAGGTTGGTAGAATAACATATCTTTATTTCAGTGTGTGAGAATAACTTTTTTCAGTCTCTTTAATCACAGAATATCAACATAAATGGAAGTCATTTCAATGAAGTCTGTCAGCATCTGTTGTGGAAGCCAGTGCTTCATGGAAGTGCTTTCGTATGCTTTGTTTAATAATTAATCATAGGACATAGTCTCTTAACTACTAATGAAAAAAAACATCTTGCTATTCAGGCTGGTATTGAACAGCACCTTCTTCTTTTAAATATCTTCATTGAAGTCAATAACATACTCAAGCCAGTAACATAAGTCAGTGAGGCTTCTGAAACAATTAAGGTATTCCTCGAAGTGAGGGAGGGGAAGAGAATGGGACTTAGCAAACTCTCTGACTGTCATCCAAGTGGCCTTTTTGTTTCCGCTGCTTCTCCCTCTGTGTCCCAGGCTCTGAGGCTCCTTTGTTCTTTCCACAGACTAACCCCTGCTAGCGCCAATGAAAGCCCTGTGAGCACACACTGTCTCAACAGCTGTTGAAGGAGCTCTTGGCTCTGTGTTTATTCTTCCAGCTCCAGCCTCACTGGGACTCATAAGCAGTATTCAGAAACTTGCCCTTTTTTCCTGTGTGATCTTTCAGTTTTGACTTCATTTTGCATTGCAAGAGGACAATGTTAATACTGCAACAGAGTTGCAACCTTTCTGAGAAGTTAATGATGCATATATCAGCAGATTAGTTCCAATTTCTTTCATGTTTTAGATGTCTTTTCATTCTCATTTTTAATTGTAAAACAAAAGAAATATTAAAACAAATGCATTCCTTCAAAATATAAGGGTGCAGCACAGTAGAGTGGAGACTACAGATAGGGACAGCACAGGATAAATGCATCAGTTTGAATTTCATTTCGCTGATCTTCAGAAGCTTTGAAACCAGGGTTCTAGTGTGACTTTTTTGTCTAGGCTCCTTCTAGTTAATGAAGAAGGATGAGAACTTCAAAGAGCAATTGTTACAACCTGGGTTTGGCATTTACTTTAAGGTGTATTTTACCTGAGTCTGGATACTGGGTCTCCTGTCCCCCCCCATTTGCTGTCATGCCTACCGGGAATGTGCAGCTGAAGGCCTGGAGGAAAGTGGGACTGTCCCTTCCTGTGTCTGCCTCCAATTAGATCGCATACAACGTAATATGGAAGGGGACCCTGAGGGTGCAGTTTGATGAGCATATGATCTAACAGCTCATGACTGTTGAAAGGATGGGCCCAGACTTCCTTCCCTTCTCATTTTCTTCTCCCTTCCCTCATCCCCAGGTCACCTCTTTGTTTGCCAGCTCTGCTGCACATCTAATGCCTCTGTGATCCAACTGTACTTGCTAACCCACTTTTTTTAATAGTTCAGTTTTCTACCAGGTTGCAGTGTCTCCAGTCACAGAAGGCTTTTGCAAGTCCACAGCCATTGCAAAGGGAAGCAGTGGTTATGTGCAGCAGGGAGGGGAACAGAATAGAAGACGACCTCCCTGTATTGGTAGCAGTGAACTGTTAGGCCCATACAGCTCATTCAGAGTGTTTGCCAAATGCCTTCCTCTGACTTTCAAGTTAAAGGAAGCAGTAATTTTTGTCCAGTATTGCTCTGGTCCATTGCTCAGCCACTGCTGGCATACTTTCCAGAGCAGAGAACTGATCCAACTGAAAAATAACTTTGAGGGGAGAAGAGAGGAGGTGGGAGGGGATGGATTCAGTAATGTCAGCTATCTATCAAGGTTATTGAACAAAAATGAAGTTACTCTACAGAACCGGAAATAAACCACTGACACTGGGAAAAGGGCCTTGGGGAAACTGCTTTTCCCAATGTTGGTGCTCAGTTAGGCCAGTGTCAGTTTGTACCAAACTACAGCTTTAGGATAGGTGGGTGGAGGCACCTACTTCCCCTGCCTTACAGTAAAAGGAGCATCAGCTCTTAGCTGATCCAAGTCAGGCAAGTAAATCCCACCTTTAGCATCCTTGGCCTGGTTTCTCTTTCCATCAGGATCACTAGAAACCACTAGTTTTTAACACCTTATTTGTGTGCTGTAACAACCATTCCATTGATACAGTGCAACACTTTAGATATATTCAAATTATTCTTTCAAAATATGAATACATTTCCCTGGTGCATCCTAAAAATATCTTTTGTTTATTATATGTTGCTTGCAAACAAATGTCACATTAATAAGCAGAGACTTGGGTAGGTGTACGTCATTAGTCACGCAGTGGTTTCTTCTTCCAAAATACTTCCAGAATTAGGTCTGACCTCTTTTAACAATGAACTATTTATAGGATCCATAAGGGCCTTATCCTCCAACTCTGACTCAGCCAAAACTCACCACTGACCTTGACCTCCTCTAGTCTATTCTTACAGCCTTGCTCATGTGAGGAGCTTTTATTCGCTGACCTGACTTCGGGAGTGTATTCTCATGAGTATGATTTTGAAGGCTTGGTTCTCAGCTCAGTGGGACTTGGTAAATATCACAGAATCAGTTCCTGAGATGCAAGTATTATTTTTACAATGTTATAAATACAAAAAAAAGGGGGAAATATGCAGCTGAGTTCTGCTTCCAGTACTACAACAATAAACTAAGTGTAATTACATTAGGTGTGTACAGCTACAAATGCAGTAAAAAAAAAATTCTCATTTTGGAAGAGTGTGCACTTATTTTTAGAAGACAGCATTCACTAAATTTCTCAATCATAAAAATTATTACTAAAAGTAATTGATTTTTCTCAGGAAGATATAGTTGTTTTTAAGTAGAACATTATTGCAGTGTTAGGTGATTACACTAGCACAGTATGGCAATGGAAATTTTTTCCCCTATTTTTTGCATCTTCTGTAACATCTAAATTACTCTATAACTAGCATCATCTTAGTAATTTTCTATTTTCCATTATGATGGAGGATAATAAATTTTAGAAGCTGATATGCTGTCATTAGTATATTAGCTGTGTAACAAGATGTGTTTTCTATATAATAAAAGTACTCTTAGCAGTATACTATGTTTCTGTTTGTTTAGAATCATAGGATCTTAAGGTTGGCAAAGACCTCTGAGATCATGGAGTCCAACCGTTGACCCAGCACCATCATGTTCACTACTAAACCATGTCCCCAAGTGCCACATCCACACATGCTTCCAGGGATAGTGAGTCCACCAGTTCCCTAGGCAGCCTGACCACTCATTCAGTGAAGAAATTTTTCCTAATATCAAATTTAACTGACTCTTCCCTAATATCCAATCTAATGGATAATCCAATTTTAAAGATTGTAAATATGTATACTTCTTTACAACACATATTTTGTTGCACATCTCTTTCTTTTGTATTTCATCACTTTGAGGTGGGAGAGTCCAAATTTTTAGGTGCTTTTATAAGTGCCCACCCCA
The DNA here is from genome assembly GCF_003945725.1 of Corapipo altera. Classification (NCBI taxonomy): domain Eukaryota; kingdom Metazoa; phylum Chordata; class Aves; order Passeriformes; family Pipridae; genus Corapipo; species Corapipo altera. The sequence goes on from NW_020884881.1 coordinate 10,993,108, forward strand.
GTGTTTTTTTCATTCACATTTGAATCACTTCTTTTTGTTTTCCTATATCTTGTTGTGAATGGTGGGCACTATTTATTATATGACAGTCTTCTGTAGGTCCTATATTTTATTTATGCGTTTGAATACAAGCATGCAAATTCATTGCATGCTTGTATTCAGGTGTCTTAATGTGGCTGTCTACTAAGACTCCTCGGCCTTTTTCTTGAGTGGGTACAGTAAAGGTGGAATCCATTATAATTACTAGTAATTGAAAGAATTCCTTCCAATCAGCACTGTCACGCATTTCTCAGCATCTGAATTATCTGTCTGTATTCCCAGTTAGCCTCATTTCAGCAGCCCAGTCTTGAAAGCACATACATCTTTCCTTGCTTCTGAAGACCCACAAACATCAGGGGCACAGAAAGGAGTTGCCCTTTATCAACCGTGTTGGAAGCTGGGGCTCAGCTTTTATTCTCTCTTAAGATCTGACCAAGCCCATGGTGGAAAGCAGGCCATGTCTGCTCTGACTATTCAATACTGGCATCAGGAGACAGTTGTGTTACTGGACTCCTGGACAATTCTTATCAGCTTGGTCAATACTTACAAACAGTGTCTACAAGGGGATTTACTTGTTTAATAGTTGTATAATGGCTCCATGTGGATAAAAACTACTCTTAGACCTGGGTTCAGCACTTCTATCCATTCCAGCTCCTTCCTACAGGGCTCATGGGTAACACCCTACAAGTAGGAGTCTTCATGTCTTGTTGGTTTTTTTCCTAAGTTCTCCAGCCTCCCTCCATTCGCTTCCTCTTTCTCTCATTTTGGGCCACTGTTTCCTCATCCCAATACAAATGCCAGCAGTCCAAAACTGAGGAATGCTGCAACTGGGCTTGATTCTACCTCTTCCCACAGGACTAATTAATTGTTCTTGCCATGGTAGGAGTACAGAAAACAAAAAATTACTTCCATTTGCATATAGATGCATCGTTGTACCTTCAGAAATGGTGAATTCCAAAGGCTTCTGAGAAATTTGCAAGTAGCCCTGTGGTTGTCAACTAAAAATACTATGCACCTGTCTTGGACAGTAGGTTTCACTGTGATCTCTGGTAGTCAGAGACTGATTTATGCCTCAAAGTCTAACAGTTAATATTCCAGGTTGTTGAGATTAATTAGAATTCTCAACATCCATAGAAATGTTTTAACTTTTTAACTTTTAGGCTCAATGACCATTTTTATCCACAGTTTAATTACAGGGTACATAAGAAGCGAGACAGAAATAAGGGAATTATTTAAGAAACTGCCATCATTTAGTTGCTTTGAATTAATTTCGAACTCCTGCTCTATCTTTCCTATAGCACTTTTTAGTCTTCTGTACTCTTTCCTAAGTTAATCACTTAAATTTTTCTTCAGAGAAGATACCTTCCATACTCTGGATCATACTTGTAGCTTTCCCTGAACATGTTCTGAGGAGGGCCTTTGAAAAACTTTCTCTAAAAACCAGAAGTAATGTATATGCATTTGTTTTTCCATTTTGTCAGGACACATAGATGACAAGAAGCATAGTTTTCCTTTACATAGTCAGAGCTGTTTGGCCTATTATGTTCATGGTTAGGCCTTTCATGAGTCTGTCATTAGAGACTGTGTCAACCACTTGACCTAGTGATATAGATTCTTATCTTATAATTCCTAGAAATCTTTTTTAGTCTTCTTTTTCTAGATATATACACATTACTGACTTATAATTCCATTTGATAGTTAGAATATGTAAATGAGAAGGTTTGTATGTTAGCTCATAAACATTCTCATTCTTACAGTGTTGGATGTATCTTGCCTGTGTTTTATTTTCAAATTTATCAGTTTATATATCTATGTTATTTCATCTGTAATCCTTCTGCTGTTTTTGTATTTTTATTACAAGAAAAATATTATTTTAACCAATGTTCTATGCTGGGAAAAAAAAAAGCTAAACAGGGGTGATTATTTTTTTTGCATAAAACTTCAGACTAACTGAGCCAGTCAGATCAAAGGGTCATCTAACTAACATCTTGTCTCTGACAGTAGCCAGTAATAGATGCTAAGAGAAAGCGTATATAAAAACATAAAAGGTTTTATTTAATTCTCTTACAACTCTTCCAGCTTATAAAATTAAGGAATCAAGACAGTCTAGAACATACTAGTTTATTTTTTTTGGCATCCAAAAAGTCTTAGGATAATTAGTTTAATGATTTAATAAATGTGAAAAGATACATCTGTCTATTTGATTCTTCTGGCTGTTGATTTTTTGTGATGTACTCTAGTTTTTATACTAAGAAAATTCATTCTTCATTTGGGAGAGGAGTGTATTTAATATCTCTTCATGTAAAATCTATGCCCTACCTCTTATCATCCTTATTATACTTCCTTGTATTTTTCTGAGACTCATATTTGAAAAGGCATACAGAGACTTTATCCTTTGTAATTGCTGGTTTTATTTTCTTGGGAGTGCCATTGATCCATAATTTGTATCTTTAGTATTGTAATAAAGTTCCCTTTAATTTGTCTTACGTCAATGCCTATATGCTTGTCAAATTCTCACCTAGGCCATCTAATTTCCATTTCATACTTTACTTTCCATAAGTATCTTTTATGAAGGCATGTAAATGAGTGGTTTGCTTTCCACAGGCTAAAAAGCCATCTAATGTTAATTATCAATTGTAGCTCACACATTGCTTTTAGCTTTAGCCCTAGGGCAGGAAGCAGCTGTCGGGGACAGCAGAGTGGTGGGGACAGCAAAATTGCTGCAGAAACAGTCTGTACTTGGCACCATCCACACAGAAGGCTTCAGAATATCAAGATGAACTGAATTCCTCAGCCCTATTAATAAGACACCATAGTATCATGTGAACCTCATGAGGTTTAACAAGGTCCTTCACCTGGATTGGAGCAATCCCCAACATCAATCCGGGCTGGGGGACGAAGGGATTGAGAGCAGCCCTGATGAGAAGTACTTGGGGGTGCTGGTGGGTGAGAGGCTGGACATGACCCAGCCATGTGCACTCACAGCCCAGAAAGCCAAACATATCCTGGGCTGCATCCCCAGCAGCGTGAGCAGCAGGTCAAGGGAGGGTATTCTGCCCCTCTACTCTGCTCTCATGAAACTCCACCTGGAGTGCTATATCCAGCTCTGGGGTCCTCAGCACAAGAAAGATATGGACCTGTTGGAGAGGTACCAGAAGAGGGTCACAGAGATTATCAGAGGGCTGAAGCACCTCATCTGTTAGGACAGGCTGAGAGAGTTGGGGTTGACCAGCCTGGAGAAGAGAGGACTCCAGGAAGACCTTTCTTTACTTAAAGGGGGCTTACATGAAAGATAGAGAATGATTTTTTTACTGAAGCCTGTGGTGATAGAAGGTCCAATGGTTTTAAACTGTAAAGGAGTAGATTAGGTGGGTTATAAAGAAGAAATGCTTAATGATGAAGGTTGTGAGACACTGGCACAGGTTGCCCAGAGAAGTTGTGGATAGCCCATTCCTGGAAGTGTTCAGGGTTGGATGGGACTTTGAGCAACCTCCCTGACCATGGCAGGGAAAGATGTCCCTGCCCATGGCACGGGGGGTTGGACTGAGTGATCTTTAAAGTCCCTTCCAACACAGACCATGCTATGATTCTGTGATCAGTACTTGCCAAACCCGTTTTCTTACCTGCTCCTTACCCAACAGGACAAGAGTGACCACTCAAAACAGCAGTACCTTGCAGTTGCAGTAGATTTTACATGTTCATGCACTCCTAGTGGGGACTGTGGGTAGAGGAACGTGTGGGGTGGTGCTGGGTACACAAACAGTGGGACTGTGGCTCCTGGTTATGAGAACATGAGGCTTTCTTAGTTTTCATGCTCTGAACTCTTTAAGGACCTCAAATTAGATACTCTATACTGCTTTGTGGACTGAGAGCCTAAGGAGTTTAGCTAATGAGTTGTATGTCCCATGTTGTGCAGAGCAAATGTTTCTACACGGTTTTATTTTAAAAACTCTGTGAATGATAGCCTTGAGTGGTATTCTCAGGCTGGGAAAAAAAATTACATAAAAATGTAAATACAGCTTTAAAATCAAGTTTTAATTATTTAGAAGCTAAATGCACTGAAGAATGCCTTAATTCTAATTGTCTGATTGTTGTGTGACTTCTCTGTGAAGTTACAGTTGTGCAGATGCCTTAAGGACACCTTGATATTTTACTTTTAAAAAGAAAAATCTTTTTTTTAATTACCACAAAATTTTTATACTCTACACTTTAATTTTTGGTACATAACCTGTACTGATATTAGTTTCTTTTTCTCGAAATCCTGAAATAATAGTTTTGACTCTCAATGTAAAGGTCAGCTTCATAGGTCATTTTAATTATCAGTACATCTCAGATTGCTTGAACCAAAGCCAGTGAAGTCAGTTGAAAGTAACACAGCCTACTGTTGCTCTGCTTTTTGTAATTTCTGGAAAGGTTTGAAGTTGTTTAATGTATGGAAAGTTGAAAAAGAGTAATCTTTCTTGAAATCTAGGTGGAGTTAGAATATTTGCTCTATGAAACAACCTGATGAAGTAATCATCAGGGTCAGTGAGGAGGGCAGGCAGCATCCTGCAGAGCTGCACTTCCAGCTCTCTGATCCTGTTCCTGCCACTGAGGAACACGCTGAGGAGCACTGTACGAATGCACAACACGCAAATCTAACCAGTTGTCGGTGCCTTTTGTAGTTCTCCCATGACTAAGAAGCTAACAATCGTGAGTAATTTATTTCAGCCTTTTATCCTATGTCTTTTTGTCTAAAGATGGGATCCCCAAGACATCACCTTCCCCAAACTGTGGAGAGCACAGAGCACTAATTTTTAGACATCCTCTCAGTGCTTAATTTTCAGCTGTGCCAGTCTGTAAAGCTGTCACTTTTCCAGCACACTTCGAGGGCTCACCAGGCATGCACAGTGCAATTCTCACTTTCAAATGACCAGTGAAAACACATCTGTTTTGGGGAACTGCAGACACTGTAAGAGTAACTCCATGTCTGACAGATTTCCTTTTGCTCAGGGCTGCAGCCCTAGTGCAATGACTGCCCTCTCACTGCCCTTGCAATAGGAGGTGTCACAAGCAGGAGAAGCTGAGTGTTTTGTAACACAGTGTTGTTCCTGGAAGACCAGTTTGATCAGAGCAGACTGGTCCTTTCAGGTGAAATGCCATTAATTCACTTAGGAGTCCTGGATGAGTCATCCCCACAGCTGAAGAGGATGAGTATGAGGTGGAAGGTTTTGCTTTTTCCAATGGGGGCAAAAGAGTTTCAAAACGAGGCTGATGAAAACATCCAAGTCTTTAAAGAGTTACCTAAGAAACTAAACTTGTGAAACTATTTAGCCAGTGGAGGAAGCAGGGAAAGAGTGGTCTGTCTGCCCCCCCCCCCCCAAGGTGCTTTGTAACTACAAATACAAAGTAATACAAAGTCATGCAAGGAATGTGTAAGAATAATGAACTCAACAGCAAAATGATTAGAGCCATGAGCTGGGCCTGCTAATGAACTAGATGGGCTTAATAGTCTGCAAGGGTGAATTGTGTTCATAAAGGTGGGAGAACTTGTGGTTTTTTTCTTACAGTTTTGTTGGGATTGGACTACATGAAGGTATAAATGTTGTAGAAGCAGGAAAACCCATTAATTACTGCTGGACCCGAAAGACAAATCTGCAAATTTTAACACAACTGTGCTCATGTAAGGCAAGTTTCATTTTTACTTAAAATGGAGTATCTTTGAACAGTAACAAGTAGATACGCTAAGGTCTGTGAGGACCACAGTAAGTATATTCCATTTTTATTTGCCCAACAGAAAATAGAATCTCAGTATAAGTTAACCATATTATTGGTCTCAGACTGTCCTAGGTGCTAGATTCATGTATCAGCTGCTCCTTCCTCATGAGCATATCCTCATAGCTATTAGGAGTTATGTTTTACAGCATAACTTTCTAAACATTGTAATCCAGTCTTTCTCACCTGGGTTCTGCCTCTCCCAACCCATCTAGAATAAAGAATAAATGAAAAGAGAATTAGAGGCAGATATTAAAATCTTGGAAATATAATTAATAAATATAAAAGCTGGGAAAAAATTCTGTGTGGCAAAAATAAATTAACATGATTAGTGTGGCACCTTTAAACTTTTTTTCTTTTAATTGAAACAATTCTAGGATTAAAGTCACTTAAGGCTTGTCTTTAAGCCAGACTGACTGGAAAAATGTTTCAATTTCAATAAACCACTGTTTGGTTTAGTCTGAAACTGGTAAGACGTGAAAAACTTCCACAAAACCTCATTTAAATATAGTAATGCCCAATTTCGGTAATGTAACATGTAGAAACAAGATGTCCATCAGTTTACTTGGCAATTTTGAAAGATTTCCACTAAATACTCTGCAGTCCTCTGAAGCATTTGAGAACCACAAAAACTATGCACTTATTTTGTCTGTTATTTAGAGAATAAATGTAGCTTACTTTCTACTGTTATTTTATGCTAGTATTTTGTATTCCTGCTTCAGAGTGGTTGATGCAGTAAAGCTTTTTCTCAGTGCTCAGTTAGAGTCTTTTATTCTGTTGGTTGCTGGTTGTACATTTGACCTGCACTGGGGATTTACTGGTACAGAACTGGAACATAATTTGGTTTTAGTTCAGACCAGATTCTGATGTAATGCTTTTAACATTTGTATTCTATGTACATCTTCACAGATTTTACTTACGAGCAAAGAATGGGTACACATTTGAAATTAGCTTTCTAGACACCAGCTAGACTAGCTAGTAATCTTGATGGTGGGAATGAAATCAGGATTTAAGGGGAAAATCAGTGAATTTTACCTCCTGGTTTTTTTTGTTTGTTTCCTCTGATATTAATTAGAATGACTGTATATTTCTGAATATGTCACTTCAGCTTTCAGTTTCTAATTTTAAGGTATTAGATGGCCAAGATTGCATTTAGGTCAGGGTTTGGATTTTACAGAAAAAAGTAATTTCTGTCATAAAAAATACGTGTAAAAACTCAGGTTGCAAATTTGCAAAAACTGAAGAAAGCAAAAGTCAAATTTACACACATCAAAGGAATTAGCAATGAAGAATTTGGTTCCAAGGCCAAGCTCCGGCAACTCAAAAGGATTTGCCCTCTCTAACGAGGTGCTGCAGACACCATGACTGCAATAGGGCATCAGTTTTCAGTCCGGTTACTTTAAACTATTTCTTTACCAGAAGTGCAGGCAGTCAGCCATAAGAGTGGCCAAACCAGGAATGTATTTTTCTAATATTTTTGCAGTCAAAAAAACCCAAGCAGAAACCCTTCAGCCATCTCTCCCACTTTGTCAACTCTTCTAAAGTTTTCCAAAGATAGGGTAATATGAAATATGTTTCATTTACAACAAAACATTGCCAGAGAAAATTCTGAGGGCATAAGCCACATTTCTGAAAATTGCAATGACTCAAGTGACCTCTTGTTCTGACAACAGCAATTTTAAGCCTCTACTACTCTAATCTGTAATCAAGATAGGGAAAAAGAAACAGTGATGTGGGCAACACAGACAGGACCGGATTGCATCAGAATATGGTGTTTGTTTTCTTGTCCCATCCAGTTTAATACATACCTTTGAGATAAATAGTAGTAAGAAAACTGTGAGGACATTTCTTTTCTCTTAAATTTATTCAGTTATACAATTGTTTCAAGTTGATCATTTACTTTCAGGATGGCTTGTATTGCACCAGTCTAAGAGTAGCCCTGCCCCTGTGTAATCACTGTATTTAGAAGCTGTTTGGAAATTCAAGAGATTAGTGGTCCATTCCCTATACTGAGCTTGTCAGCTGTACCCTAGACCATCCTAAATACAAGTATGCTTAACTGCTCTTAAAACTTCCCATTTCCTAAAGCCTTCCTAGTCTATGGCCTTCCAAGCTGATGTATTTTGGTGTTTAACAATCCTTTAGGTTGGAAAACATATTCCTAATGTCTATGCTAAATCTCCCATGCTCTAAATTAACCCAGTTATTTCCTGGCTTTCCTCTTGTGGCCATGAGTAAGAATTAACCATCTGCTCTTCATTTAAGGAGAGACTGTTTCGTTTTTTAAAATCTACAATTATTTAAATATATTTCTAATATGATAAAATGCAATAATACTGGTAGGATGAGGATTTGCTGTATTGGACCTAGTTAATGGTCTATAGGCTCACTCTCTTTTCTGTGTGCCAGCCTACAAGTGTTCCTTAGCAGCAAGAGAAACCCTCCCTTCTGCTTGTATTTGCATGCACACGGGTGCAGCCATGAGTAAATTCAGTAACATCTTACCCTGCTCTGAATTTTTGCCCTTGTAGTGCAGATGTAGCAAGGACCTACCCTAGGATGTTGGCAAAAACCTCTGTTCAGTGAATTTGTCTCAGGCATAAATTTTATCCCACAAACACAGAAACCCCTTACACAAGCTTAACCTCAAGTGAGCAGATTCTGCCATTGCTTGAAACTATGGAATCCTGTAAGACCACAGAAATGGCTTTGCAGATCAGGAAAAGACTTGATTCAATGTTTTAACCTCTTTAAAATATTTGCAAGCACTAAAAGCCAAATTATATTGTCATGTAATGCTGGACAAACCGACTTCTACTGAGTTAATCCTGAGTAACACTGCTGCCCATAAAAACGAGGTTGACCTCAATGTGCATAAGAGACAGGATTAATTAATTTAAAATGTTTTCAATATTTCAGAAACATGCAATGCTGTGTAAATGGTAAATATTGATTTCTCTAGTAGAAAATGGAAAAAAAGTATTTACCTCAGTGACCAACATTTGATCTCAGTGTAAGTTACAAACTGTAGCTCTGCAGAGTGGCTGTGGTCATCCTGCTCTTACTCTGTGTTTTGTAGAGGGAACTTAGGGCAAGCAAGTAAATGGAGATAGTGAAAAGCTTGGGACTGTAAAAGCTCAAGAGCAACTCAGCATAACAAAAGTAACCCTAAGATATAACAAATGTGTTTCAGCAAGTTCTTTTACTTCTGTCCCCCCACATGCTTAGGAGCAAGATTATCACATGCACAGGCTGTGCAATGGATCTGTGACATTTAAGGGGGCATTTATGTGGCCTAACAACAAATCCAGACTGTCCAGAATTAACAAAAGGGGATTTTTTTTTTAGCTCACAGTTAAAGAAAAATCTCCAATGTGAACCATCCAGGCTACAGAACTGATGCCACATTATCTTATGTAATTTGCAGAGATACCAGAGAACTCCCAAGTGTGAATATTTCTGCCTTTCTTTATGTCTTCTTGAGGTGACAATATCATCTGTATCATCTAATTAGTTAAATGCTGGCCAGATTCTACCCTTGATCCTTGTACAAATCATCCCCTGATACTAATTGAGAAGTGACTGGGGCAGATATGAAGTGCAGACTTGGAAATTCTGCATTCCCTTAGCCTTGCTGCATTTCCAAACATCCCTGCTGAGATCCAGCAACATATTCCTGAGTTTGAACTAATGACAATTGCTTCCCTAAAGGCATGCAGGCAACAGAGTTTTATTTATTGGTTTCACACAGTTTCATATAAACCTAACTGTCCTATTTAAAATTCAGTGAGGTTTCTCCAGAAAATTTAAAGTAAATGAGTAATTCCGTGTTGCTTAGAAGAACAGAAGCCACACAAAAATGGAAGCAACATCACATCTTGCCCCCAGTACTCTAGTGGAAAATCCAAGCAATCAGATAACTTCTCAGTGCTAATTTTCATGCAAGCAAACTACTGCTTAGCATGGTGATGTGTTTTTTGGTATGACTTGTGAGACATGTTTCACTGTGTTATGATATTCTGTTGCCTACATAAGATAATTTTCAAAATGTAGTATTTTTTAATGTATGCACCATTGTTCTGGAAATTTGAATTGCATATAAAATTAGTATTAAATTTTGCATTGTAAATTGGTTTTAATATGCAAATTATGGTGCATGCATGAAAGTTTTGAATCAAAACATTGGGAAAATAGACATAAAATATATTTTTTTTAATTAACTAATAAGGAGTTATGTGGAGTATGCAAAAATACGTAAGAAAAGGAGAAAGGGTAGATAAAATGTCAGCACTGACATTTTTGTGACTGCTCATTTACATTTTTCACAAATGAAATGAAGTTCAATAAAATCCCAGATCACCTTTTCCTTTCCTCACCTTGATGCACCATTTTCAATAATCAGGCTAAGGCCCTTACTATGTAGTGCAGAATTGCTCCTCTATAGTCCCAGCTTTAAGCTGTTACTTTCAATGAAAGTTTTTCAGAGTAAAGACTTTGAGATTTGTTTCTCCCAAAGCATGGTATAGAATTCTTCTTCATGGAAGAATTCCTTCTGCTTGAAATGGGCATTTCTTCTCAAAACACAGCAGCAATGGGATGGTACAACTTTACTCCGTGCTCACTGGAGTCAGTAGGAAGATTTCTGCGGAACAGTAACATCCTCATAGGGAACATTATAACCAATGACAAGCATTTTCTGAAGCAGATCCTTGATTGCAAATTTTTCTTTACATAAAACACACAGTCACCAAGTCATCTAAATGCATTAGAGATCTTTGCAGCTGCAGAAGTACCCAGTGGACTTTGAATTACTTCCAAAGGGCCTCCAAAGCTATCCCTGCAGTTATACTTTGCCTTTGGACCTCTGCAAATGCATTGGAATAATTTTTTATTAGAGTCCTCTTGACTTATTGTGCACAGAGTACAAAAATGAAAATATGTTTTAATAATATAGCTACAGACATCTGAATAATAATTAAATATTAATAATCTTCTTGTTTGCTCTTGCAATTGATAGAGGTTAGTGAAATTAAGCCTTTCAGGTGCTGTTCTAAAACAGGAAGGCCATAGGAGGAGAAAGCTCATATGAATATATTGGTAGAAACTATGCAAAATAATACAAAAGCATAAACACTGTGTTCAGATTGGTATGTTGGAGAAAAGTCAACAAAACCTCTATACATGATGTGGTGTTTCACAAGGTTATTAGACATGTTAGGGGTCAATAGGGGAGGGTCACCCAGTGTTTATAGTAAGTATACAGGTATTTTCAAGGTTTCTCAAAATTTAAGTCCCTTACCAAAGTATTTGAAAGAAATGGAGGTATCATATAATAAAAGGAAAGTTCTTTTCAGAGATTTTATCTTCACAAAGAAGGGTAAGTCTCTCTACTGAGATGGACACTATTCAATAAACTGGCAATAAACAATTTTGGATAAGTAGAGATAAGTTTCGGAATGATGAAGAATTGTTCAAGATAGCCAAGTTTAAAGACAACAGCTTAAAATCTCAAACACTGAGCAGCTATAATAGCCCCTGTGTGAAGAAAGCCAAAATAGATTCGGACTGACCAGCTTACAGAAGAAAATTTAAGGAGAGATTTGAGAGAGAACTCTGAATTTGTGAATGCAATGGAGGCTAGCCATCATTTTCTGTCATACAAGGATTTAGGAGGAATCAAATGAAATCCTATCAGATTTCAAATGAACAACGGGGATGTACTTTTTCACACAGTATATAATTATGTTACAGAACTTGTTACCACATGATGTTTTGGACATGAAATCTATTGTGTCAAGAAGAGGAGCTGATACATTCACGGCTACTGTTTGGTAACTGTAGCACAGAATGGTCACTGTATAAACTCCAGCTAAGGCTCTCCTCAGCTGCAAAGCGACAGCACCTGTGGAGGACCACTGCATGGATGTCTCATCTCTTGTATTCATTCACTTAGTGTCCACTATTGGCCACTTCAGAGACAGGTTACACAGGGACATGTACCCAGATGGACTGTGACCTGACCTACCACGACCAAAAAATGTTGCAATACTTTCTTCATTGAAATTTTGGAAAGAAACAGAAATAAGTTTACTGAAATTCACTCTTTGACCTCTATGTACACAAATTACCAGTTAAAAAAAAAAAATTAACCCTTATAATTTTATCCTATCTCAACTGGCATTGTTGGAAAAATTCCATTTTTGTTGAACTCTTTCTCCTGATAGGAAAATTGACTTGGAAATGTTCTCTCCACCTGTCTCATAAATAGTCATTTGAAAATACAGAGCATAAGATTTTTTTAAAAATCTAGCTTTTTAAAGCTTGAGTCATGAATTTTCTTATTCAGCTTCAGTAGAAATTAAAGCTTTAGTGAGTAGAAATGTACACTTAGTAACCACCTACCATAAGCCCTTGTGAATGAAAAACTCAAAAGGTGACAGCAAAATAACAATTGAAAATATTCTATCATAGACACTGCTGAAAGGTAGGTTCTTCTGTGAAAAGCAATTGAAATCACTGGTAGGACAAAATAATGTTTGCATTAGAGAAGTGTATGATGACAATGTGCACAGAAATGACAACAAAGGAGTGAGAATTTTAAGTATTTGATGTTCAGAGGCCATAGTCTGCATCCAATTAATTTATGAGGTGATAATATATTAAAAAAATTTATCTGACCTACAGACAACTATTTAAAAACACGTTTTTTTGCGACGGGTGCTTCACAGTTTTTCATGCAGAAGCCAGAAGTATTTTAAAGTGTTAATGCTTCTATGTGCATTTTCTGCCAAGACTCTTATGATATTTATGAGATTGATTTTCTTTCTGCCTTTGCGAATTATTTCTAATGACAGAATAAAAGTGCACATCACAATCCCCTAATATTAATGTTCTTAAGCTTAAGTCCTAAGTCTTCATTTCTTGTGGCTGCATCGGAAAGAGGAGACTCAGAATCCAGCAGCTCTCAGTATGCCCTAAATAAATGACTGCCAAAGCTAGTGCCAGCTAGACTCCAGCAGTGCTATCAGTAACTCCCCGGATGCGTTTTCCTGTGGTGGACCCAAATGAGTGCTTATGCTGGCTTCCTCCATTCCTCCTCACAGAGCTAGTGGAACAACAAGTCTAAGCAGAGCTGATCTCCTCTGGCAGAAATTCCATATAGGACACAGGGCCACAAGGATCTGCTTCCAGATTTTCCCCTGTCCAGATGTTGGCTACATAAGGATCTCCTGCAGAAGCTGGATTGCAGCTGCTGCTGGGGGTGTCTGCAATCAATATCTACTGTCATTCAGGTCATTTTTCAGCTTAAAATGTGACTCTAAAATATAAACTAGGCAGTTCATTATTGATGAATTACATTTGCTTAAGCTTTTAGGAGATAAAATGAGAAGAATCTATAATAAATATCTATATCCATGTATATTTCCATTTAGATAAGCCAAGCAGTTGAAATCAATGGAGGCTTCAGCTTTTTAGTGATTGACTACTTTTACTGAGTTGACTGCTGAGAGTAGAGTGTGAGCTGGAAAGCCTGATAATTCCTTAACATGTGCAAAACAGGTTTCTAAGCTGCTCTGTAGGCAGCCCTTGGAGCAGCCTTGTGGCAGGAATGAAGGAAATGGAGAACGCTGATGGTGAGGGAGCATAGTTATGCTCAAGCAGAGAAGGAATTATTTCACACTGTCACTAGATGTCAGAAAGTTTATTTGTGGTCATTCAGCAATGTCAAAAGCACCAGCCTCCCCCCAGTACAAAGTCACATTAGTACCAGTGTGAAAACTTCCCATAGTTTGTTGAGACACACATGAAAATCGTAACATGTCTACGTGAACTTTGAAGTGAGACACAGTGATATGGACAGCAAGGATAACAGTCTGGACAAGCTCTGGAGAGATGAATTGTATAAACAATTCCTAGAAAATATTCTTGAGGAAAGTTTGGTATCTCTGCTGCCAACTTTTCTGTGAGAAAACTTAAAAGATGGAATTCTGATGTAATGCTTTTAACATTTGTATTCTCTGTACATCTTCACAGATTTTACTTACGGGCAAAGAATAGGTACACATTTGAAATTAGCTTTCTAGACACCAGCTAGACTAGCTAATAATCTTGATGGTGGGAATAAAATCAGGATTTAAGGGGAAAATCAGTGAATTTTACCTCATGGGGTTTTTTTGTTTGTTTCCTCTGATATTAATTAGAATGACTGTATATTTTTGAATATGTCACTTCAGCTTTCAGTTTCTAATTTTACAGTATTAGATGGCCAAGATTGCATTTAGGTCAGGGTTTGGATTTTACAATTACAGCTTGTAATTGAGTGTGAGACTGGAGGCTTACATTACATTTTGACAAACATGTCTCACTGTTCCAGAGTACTAGAAGATATAAGAGATGTAGGACCAAGGAGAAACAAGAACACAATACACTTACCCTGATCTACAAATCATCCCTCAGATGCAGAGGGAAGAAATGTAATGTTTTAAAGAAACAACAACAAAAAAGTCTTCTGGATAGCTGGTAGAAAATTTCACCAGTTCTTACAGGCATTTAAAGTAAAAGCAGAGAATTGGGTGTTGGAAGTGAACTAGTCCTAAAAGAAAAGGAAACAGGAGCCCTTTTCCTGGGAAATCTGACAGTTGAGCAATTGCAACGAGCATACGTGTTTGTGAGGGGAGACTTGACATATGTTGGAAACCCTGGACATTCATAACACATTGGAAATTGTGGCTCCATGTGTAGAGTAGGCTTGACGTTTCTCCAAAAAGTGCAGCTGTGCTTGCACAGTTTGATGGCACAGCCCAGAAATTCCAGGTTCACTCTGTGGGTCAAATACAGAAGACTTTTCCTGTGCACATTGACTCGACACAGACAGTGCATAACCCCAATACAAACTTGAGTAATTGCATACAGGTAAGAGCAGAGTTTCGTCTAGATCTGCACCCTGTTTCCACTAGTGACAGTAACTGTGTTTCCCAAAAAGTTTTTAAGGGCCCTCCAGAAACCCTTCCCAAAATATTTTTTGAGTATCTGATGATCAGTTATTCTGTGACTTCCTAAACTACATGATGTGGTTTTGTATTGAATAGCCCCAGTGTCCTTTTCTTCCATGAATTTGTCAAATATTTGTTTTAAATTCAGGTACATTTTTAGCATCCACAATGTCCTGTCACAAATTCTATTGGTTAATAGAATGATGAGCAAAGTGTCATGAGTGAAGGCATAGGTCCTTCACTTGCCTTTCACTTTCACAGGCTGTATGTTCTGGCTTCACTTGATATCTTCCAGATTTTGGAAAGAAAGAAACTGTTATTACCTGCTCACCCTGTTCAGGCCACTCCTGATTTTATTGATCTCTAGTACATGTTTTCTTAGTGCTTTTCACAGCAAAAAAAATTAATCTATTTTACTGTTCTTCATCCTGTAACCACTCCATATCTTTAACCATACTTGCTGCGCTTATCTGTATCTTTTAAAGGACCTCTATATCTGTATTTAGAGGGACATGTTAACTATGAACATTACTGAAGATGTGGATGTGTTTATGTATTTATACAACAGCAAAAGGATATTTTATATTCTTGATTCTCTTTGTATTCTTGATTCCTTTTGTAGTGATTTCTAGAAATGTTTGCCTTCATTTTACATTCCTCTACAGTGAATCTTTGTTGCCAAGTCATTACATGGGGGGGGGTTCTTATGTGAGTCTGCAATCTACCATAGTCTACATCAGTGACTAATTCAGTGCCATCAGCAAACATTTTCATCCCTTCTTGACACTGTTTTCTGACTGCTTGTGATCTGTATTGAGCAATGCAGACTTCAGCGCAAAGCCATGTGGGACTCCATGTGTGATCTCTTTCTGCTGTGAGAGGCAAGGAATACTTTATCTCCTTTCTTTGTATCTTCTGAGCATTTCTTCATGTCTGATTAGCTTCCTCAAGAGCCTCGGGGAAGGCAACTTTTTGAGCGCCTTCTGGAAATTCAGACAGATGGTATCAAACAGATCTGTGCTGCCAACATGTTTTGACTCTGTCAGAGGTAGATTAGCGAAGCACAACTTCCCTTTACATGTTGACTCTGCTTCACTGTACCATATTTACCCTGATGTCTATGAATTCTGTTGTTTATTATAGTTTCTTCTGTTTGAACCAGTACAGGTTATTAGTTCAGAGTACTGAAGATCTGCCCTAGAGTCCTGATTAAAAACTAGTATCAGGATAATGAGCACTAAGTTTATCAATGGCTTCTCTGAGCAGTCTTTAAGGGATGCATTTTAAATGGATACACAGTTAGGCAGCAGGAGGTAACTCCAAGATGCTGTGCCCATGCTATGGCATGGGCTGAGAATTGCTGCTGGAGTCACTGTGCTTGAGAAGCCTCTTAATAAAAATAAAAATCTTGCTGAGTGCTTTCTCTCCTGTGTGGATCTCCATTTCTATGAGCAATATAGAAGACAATCATTCATGTTTCATTTAGAATTAAAAAAAGGAAAAACAAAAAAACAACTGGGGCAGCATGTAGATTTGCACTTAACTAGAGATCAGGCTTTTCAGGAATGGCAAATTTTGCTGTGCATATTAAAACACTGTTTATTTGGTTATACCAGTTTTACAATATGTGACTTGATCTTACTGGATTTGTATAATGCAAGTAAAGGCTAATATTAAAAGCAGATGAGTACAGCTAACTTTGTGAGCACTCTGCTTTATGGACTTGAGAGTAGTTTGGCTTTCTCTATTTTTGTATTTAGTATTCAAAGCATTCAGCCACGGTATTACCTACTCGTTGACTGTGCCAGATAGATTACGGAAAAAAAAGTAAGTTCTTTACTATGTTACAGGCTCTTGGGTTCTTGGCTCTTTGGGAGAAAAATAATGTAATCCAAAAAGTTGCTAATGGATTCTGGAGGTATTTCCAGTAAGACAGCCTGTATGTATATATAGCAGATTTGATCTATTAAATGTTTGTCAATTATGTATCTTGTTCTGGGAGACTTCCTGGCCACTTATTCAGCAGATACATCCTTCCAACACACTGACACCATATTGATTTGTAAAAAATACCAACAATCCAGGGAGTGTGTCTTTCCCAGAGCACGTGCCGTAATTTCAAAATACATTAATGGAACAGATTTGCCTCTTACTATTTTTGTACATTGCCTGCGATTAATGCTATCATGAATTGGAAATACTCAAGTGTGTTCTCCATTGTGCACACTTTCAATGTGCTTGATGCTGTCTATAATGAAAGGCACAGCTTTATCTTTGATGCTCTGCCCACACACATACGCCATCGTTTCCTTGATATTAATAATTTACATCCAGTTAAATTCTTTGACACAAGCACTTTGAGAATACTTAGTATATGCTATAATACCTAATGGTGATTTTTATCTTGCTTATTTAGTGTGTGAAATTACATCGATAGAGAAGGAAAAGCCATTCTCCATTTGTAAACACAACGTCCCTAGAGAACACTGTCCAGGGACTTTGTATTTACAACCATCCAGATGGTAGTGAGTATGAATTTTGCATTTTGATTGAGATGGTTAATATTGATGTGAAAACAACAAAAAAAACCCATGTTTGCAGAAGATTGCCTACTGACTATGCATCTGGCAATGTAGCAGGTACATCATTTATTCCACATACAGAGAACATGTTGCTCTTAAAAAGAAGTAACCAAATATAATGGTATCTGACTCTAATCAAGTAGAGTTTCTTCTGTGATGAATGGAAATTGAGGCTTGCCAGAAGTCTAAATTGGTAGAACAATCAGTAATGAAAAAGCAGTGAGCTGTTTCAAAGTTAAATAATTAACCAGCAAACACATGTACAATCAATACTGCAACCAAGTTATGTAATGCTGAGGTCCTAGAACTTTCAAAAGTGCATGCTAGAAAATGACAGTCAAATACATGTGCAAAATAGTTTTATGACTCATTTATTGGAGTAATTACTGCATTTTTGTAAATAAGAACTAAATAAAAGAAGGAAAAAAGATAATTTTAAAAAAGCTTGATGCTAATTTTCTTCAATGAGTGATGCTGAAATGTAACAGCTGCATTGTATTCTACTCTCATTCTTTGTGCAGATTTCCTTTTATCACAACTGAATAATTTTTGTCTTCCTCTTTCTATTTTAGTTCATAAATTTACAGATTTTACCATCCACTTTAGTTTGCTATGAAACTAAGAAGCCCAAAGTCTGTACTAGGAAAATAGAACAGTTTTAACTACTGGACTTTGCATGCTAGTACTTTTTGATTTTCTGGATTCGTTTGTTTTGCAAGTGAACTTTCTCAGAATTCACTCGTCATGAGCACAGGATCATTCAATGGTACTATTCATCACCTTCATTAATGATCAAATATAAGAATATACTAATGAACATTTTTGGGGCAGAAGGCTAAATTATGTCAAGAAGGAAGACAGACAATGCTTGGGGACATGAGGACTAGGGACAGGGTGGAAGTTAGAGTGAACTCCACTGCAGTGGAGTTCCACTACAGGCCTTTGTATCAGGATTTGCATTTACACCTTCTCTTCAGCTTCTAGATGGTGTAAAAATCCTTTCCCTTCAGAGCTTGCACATGAATGAGAACATGCACCACCTCTACTGTATTGTGATTTCTCTTTCTAATGGCAGTCACCTAAATTCTACCTCTGCCATCTAGGATGTTTTTTTGTGAGTCTCTAGGTCAGAACTGTGGCTCCTGAACCAAGACGTTTGGCTTGTGGCCAAGTCTGTGTGGGCTTTTCTCCTTCCACAGCCTCCAAGTTTCTTGGGAAGCTCTACATTAAAGGGGAGAAAATACTGGGCACCTTACTTATTTACTTAACCAACATTTCCAGAGGGCCTGAGGTGCCAATACTGAATCATATGGAGTGTTTTCTCAAGAAAGAGCCCTCCTTGAAGGCTGGATCAGTCAGCTTACTTTGTTTCTAGGTCCTATTCCTGTGTCACGAAGTCTGTGCAATGTCAAAGTCTTGATTAGCTGCTAATGGATTGTGCTATGAATGGTTTGGGTTGGAAGGGACCTTAAAGACTATCTAGTTCCAAGCCCCCTGCCATGGACAGGGACACCTTTCAGTAGACCAGATTGCTCAAAGCTTCATCCAATGCGGCCTTGAACACCTCCAGCTGTGGATCCACAACTTCTCTGGGTAACCTGTTCCAGTGCCTCACCACCCTCACAGCAAAGAACTTCCTCCTATTATCTAACCTAAACCTACTCTCTTTCAGTTTGAATCCATTCCCCTTTGTCCTGTCATTACGCGCCCTTGTAAAAAGTCTCTCTCCATCTTTGTTGTAGGCTCCCTGTAGGTACTGGAAGGCTGCAATTAGGTAATCCTGAAGCCTTCTCTTTTCCAGGCCGAACAATCCCCATCCTCTCAGCCTTTCCTTGTAAGAGAGGTGCTCCATGCCTTGGGGATCCTCCTCTGGACTTCCTGTAACAGGTCCATGTTTCCCGTGCTGAGGACTCCAAAGCTGGATGCAGTACTCCAGGTGGAAATAATGACGGCTACCATTTAGGGTACCTTTGACTATTCCTTGCTGCTGTTCTCAGGCAGCAAGCATAGCTCTGGGAAGTGACATGCTGCTCTGCTCTTGCTCACCAGTGTGAAATTCTAAACAAAAGCTTCATCCTGGATTTCCTTCCTTTCCCTCAGAATTTCATCTACTCAATGTCTTGTAGCTCTCATTCCCAAGCAGATCTTCATTAGCAAGCAGATCCAGAGGTTAGGGAACTTTTTCAATAATCTGGGACTTGGCACATATCTAATCTTCCCTATCCAAGAAAGATTGATTCAGCTTAAAGAATTAATTTGATTCTCCAGATATGAAGAAGACCACGTTAGAAATTATTAGAAGTTTATGGCATAAGAGTAGCGCAAATGCATAGCTTTGCTAGTAAAGGAAAGATAGTTGTGATGGAGAGTATTTTGCACTGGAAAAAATACCTTTGAAAAACTGAGGTTTGAAAATAAGAAACCCTCCCCAGAGTTATAGCACAGAGGTTTTGGAACAGTCTTCTTGTGTGGTCAGTGGAGGCAAATAATGTGATTTATTTGGAGATGAATCTTGACAGTGTTATTAATCGGATTATATTCAGATTTACATGTGATGGCAGAAGCTTGGACTTGGTGACTTTTACTACTCTTTTCCAGTTCTTACCCTATATTCACCTATTCTTAAAGCTGGGGAAGAGTTGGGCCTAATTTCAGCAGTCAGAGAATTCATAAGGAACTTCAGACTGCACAGGAACTCCCAGGTGAACTCCACACGATGGTCTTGAACAGCAATAACATTAGATAATGCTCTTACAGAAAAAAACCAGCTTCTTCTCCTCAGTCTGTAGAGGCTGCTTGAGAACTCCTTATTCTTCTTGGAATGGGATGCCTCATTAGTTCTAGATTTCACAGTCTGCATTTATTTATTCTTATGATTATGTTGTCTTCTAGCTTAAGTAGAACTTCTTTCTCCTTGATTTTTTGAATCCCTTGATATACTTATAGATCACACACATTCCTTTTCAGCTGTCATCTCCAAGTCCTTATTAGTCTCTGGAAAGAGAGACTTGCTGTTCTTTTCACACTAGTAGCAACTCTGGATTTCAATCTCATCTCATCTGTGACTGCAATCTCATTACAGACATATTGATAGAGCAACAGTAACACTCATTTTATGTGAATTTTTTATCAGGTCTTGAAAAATTAGAGTTGAAAAATGAGTTTGCAGAGAGAATTGGCTTTCCTACCTCTATTCAACCTGTTTATTTTTAGCTGAATATTACTGAATATGGAAGCAGTCCAGTTTACATCCTGGTTTGATTTCCTGTTTACATGAGCCAGTCTGGTGTCACCATCGTATTTCTGGAACCAGTGCAGACCACTCTGGAAGCTTGTGTGCAGCCTTCCTTCCACCTCCAAAGAGAGCTGCCCTACACAATAGAACTATTGTTGTGCTGCTCTCTGATAATGAAATATGAATATTGTTGGGCACAGTATATACTGGGCTTATGTCACTTTGTCAAATACGCCCACCAAATCTCTCACAAAAATGTGGGGAGAAAACTCTCCTTAGAGAGTAAAGTCACAACTGTACCCATATTTGTTTGGAGTTAATATAAAAACAGATCTGGTCATATATAGGGTGGCTCCCTATAGTACAATTTTCATGGGCTTGAGGGGAAGGGCTGTCTTTAGTTTTCCTTTTTTTTTTTTTCCTTTTTTCTTTTTTTTTTCCCCTTCCCATCTGGTTTTGTTTCCCAAACTATAAAGCTCATTATTTCCCTTAAGAGACTATTAAAAATAATTTTTTTGAATCTACAAAATAGTCAGGAATCTGAACTGGCTATTATGACTACTAATGGTCGTAACAGCCGGCATTTCACAGGAGGGACCCTTAGGAAGCTCAGTTTCACCAGCGTATCTAATGCATTAGTAGCAGCAGTCTCTGTCTTGTTGATATTATTTTAATAGGATTTTCAGAATAAAATGGAATAGTATGCACATCCAGAGAATGCTTGTGCTATGTAAAAGAGCAGCGTTAAATAATTTTTGCTCAGATTTTGTCTAGTAATTTTTAGTTTTATTTTCATTAAAGTGCATTTTAGAGAAGTGGAAATACTTCAGTTTGTATTGATGAATATAAAACTAGAGACAAATATTAGTCTGAGATTTGTTTAAGGATGATACAAATATTGCTACACTAATGGATAAGAACCTTGAAATAGAATTGGTAACAAACACATTAATTCTTTTATTCTTGAGGCTGATTCACAATAACTAAACACAATAAATGAAGCTCATTCAGTTTTTACACATCTTTCAGATTCACTGATGCAAGATTTTGTACTAAAATTTTATTTTTTTTTCTGAAGGACACTGCAAAGTCAATCTTTATTCAATTACCTGTTTCAGAATCACATTTTGAATGAGTGCCTCCCATTAGAACATCCAGATTCTTCCCTGGTGTCAAAACACACCAGTTTTATTTAATGATGCTTTTTCCGGTATTTGCAGGCAAAGATGTGAGAGCACAAACACCTACCATGCCCTGTGCACAGGCTTACCTTCTGCTGCTGGTATTTCCATTTCAGATGTGCTGTGGCTGTGCCTGGGGAATACCCTCAACGAAGGCTTTGTCACGAGGAGGCAAATGAGGTTCCCCCAGAGCAGCCCACCATGGGGCTGCAGCTGGGCAGCAGCAACCCAGACCCGTGTCACGTCGTGTCAGATGCACGGCGTGGTCACAAGACAGAAATATTCCTGCTTCAGAAATTGTGTGTCCAATTTTAATAAGGTCAAAAGATACAGATGGAAAATGGCTCCTGATTTTTCTGGTCCAACAGCACGAAGCAGGTATTCTGCTACATTAATAGTGACATGTATAAATAACCCTCATCAGGCCTCTCTGTGATTTACAATGAGGTTGTTGAAAACCAACTATCGAAAAGGGACACAGTAATTTATCTGAAACCCACAGGCTATTTATTTTAATACTGTTAAAAACTTGAAGAAAATATTAATTGTATTCTGAAACACTATTTTTTTTCACATTCACAAAAATCAAAGTACCTCAATCAGCAATCCTTAATTAAATGAAATTTAAGAAAAAAATGAGCAGAAAAATTTTAAGTCTGGACAGTGTTTCACAGTTGCTTTCTTTTTAGAACTGGTCATGGTGGAGGATTATGCTGATGATCATGATGCGCACACTTATTTTTGTTTCAGTTGCATGTTAGCCATACCTAAAAAACCACTTTAAACCTCAGTGCTGTTACAGTAAGTACAGCAGCAAGAACAGTTTCTTCTATGTATGGAAACTGTTTTGGTATGGAGGGTTGTGTATGTATGTCACAGTTAGAGAGGAATCCAAATTATGCACTGATCTTGAAATTCAGTAATTCTGACCTAAAATATTTATTGGCTGCATAAGAAATGTCATGTTTAAAGGTTTTTAGTAATATCATGCAATGAATCTCAGAAGATGGTAAGTAAATAAATAAAAACTAAGCAAGCCAGGTAAAATTAAATTGTAGTAGTAGCATTTTCAGCGGTAATTACAGGAGTCTGTCATTGCCTAACTGAGAGTAATAGAGGTAAATGTCAAGAAATCCAGCAGTCACATGGCACTTAATGAATATGAATGGAACATATTATACAGACACTGATCAGGTCTTTATGACTCATTTAAAATGAGATTAGTTTCAGGTTTAAATCAGAAATTCAATTTATTTGTTGCATACAAAGGCTACTATGTATCTTCCTCAGATCTACTGTCCACAATGTCTTTTGTTTTCAAAATCAGTATTTTGAGACTCCATGAGGATTGTTGTCTGGTAGTTTGTTACTTATAATCTAAGTGGTCAAACTGTAACTGAGGATCAGCCAGAAAACTTGATACATTATTTTTATCCTCTTCAGAAACAAAAGTGACTAAATACCAAAATGTTTTGAGGATAAGACTATACTAAAAGTAGGTGATCCTGCTATCTCTGAATGTTTCATTTAACTATTTTCAACCAGCATGAAGCACATTGACATTTTGACATCTGTGGAAAGACACATTGCATTTCAGTTTGTCAGATCAAAGACAAATGTTTCACTTGGACTTAGTTTTTATGTGTACCCTTGAGCTGTTCAGCAGCTTCCTGGCATTTATACTCTGCCGAGTTCCTCGCCCAAGTTGTGCTGTCTTCAATGGTAAAGACATTTCTGCATCTGTAAGTGTAACAGTGCATTGTTTTTGTCAGAAAGCAGAAAAACATTGGCAAAATTGTTTCCTGTGGAAAATGTAACTTTCACAGAAACAGCATTTTCCATTGAAACACCACATTTTTAGAAAACTTCCAGCCAACTGCACTTAGAATATATTTCAGGAGTGTTATTTTAAAATCTATGAAAGCTAACATCTATTTTTTTATCCTAAATGATCTTGATTATGAAAATGTTTCAGACTCTCAGTATGAATAAAACTAATTGAGGTTTCATGTGTAAGATATATTGATAATAAATTAATTATAATTGCAGTATTCATTATTAATTACACAACAACATAATGTTATAGTGCATTATAGTTATTTTGCATTACTCCAAATGAAAGTGAAAATCTATGAATCTACAGATTATTGCAAAGGGGAGAAGACACTGGTGACAAAGTGAGCTATCATTGCAACATTGTCATGCCAAATTACAATGAACACACAAAATCCTTTTGCTGAACAAAGGAGAAATTAAAACCATAGGAGATGATGCCCTTACTCAGAGCTGCAGGGTTCTTTCAGCCTTCCCTTCCAAACTGGTTCTTTGATTTCTTTCTGAAATACACTTTTGGGTAGATATGCACTGGATTTTGAACACAGCTCCAAGCCACAGAGGCACTGAAGTCAAACAGCTTTGAGGTGAGCCTGTGCTCCATCTCAGTCCTGAGGGAAACCTCTGAGGGTTGGTAAACTTGGATGTTTGGTACTCCCATCCATCGACTGGGCAGAACCACGGTACGCATGCTGGGAAACACATTCACCAGTTTACACGTTTACCTTGTGGCAACATGAGAAGCCACCTTTGAACAGAAAAAAGCTGTCTGTCCACCTTCCCTGCAGCAGCTGGGATAGTGCATGGCAAGGCAAAATGGGATTACAGCAGAGAAGTTACTTGCTTTTCTTCAAGGGCCAGACTTGTATGGATTGTTAAGACACAACCACAATTTTCTTCTACAGATTTGGGTTGCAACTTCCTGTTCTATCTATAGGGTGAGTAATTCACCCCGTGTCTCTGTTTTTCCGCCTCTCTCCTACGGCTACACAAATACACACTCATGCACACATGCCACATTGGTCAGATGTCTGAGTTCCATCCAGGCAGTTTGAGCCTCAGATCAAAAGTCTTGGTTAAAATGCTATTTTTGCTGCTGAAGGTTTAGGTGTCTGTGTTCATAGCACAGAGATGAGAGCCTCGTGCAGCATTTGCAGGCCTGCAGGAGATAAAACTGGTGCTGTTGGGTTTGTGCTCAGGACTGTCTGGCAGCTCTCGCAGGTACGTGCATGTGCAAACAATGCCAGGCACAGTCCTCCACCCCGCTATTTCTTTGTTTTGGCTAGTGACACATGCCTAGTTTGGGGGCTTTTTTTTTCTTCTGGGACTATATAACCTTCTTATCAGTTAACCCAAATGAAAGGTTGCTGTTAAACTTGCTGGTCTACAGCAGTTTATTACAACAGATCATGAACAAGGCCAGGCTGACAACTGGGTCTTTTCCATGTCAGGCAATAACGACATCAGATTCAAATGCAATAAATCATGATCTTTCCTCTCCTCCTCTGTAACTCAGTTGAGTGAATAAACGAAGAAAACCATACAACATTCAAGACTTCATTAACTGTTTGCTTAGTCCTAAGTATCACTTTTCTAAAGTTACCTGCCATCTGACACTGGGAGCAGTTTTGTCAGGACAGCTACTGAGCAAACAGCAACCTTCCTAAAGCTGATGGAAATCAAGAAAGGTGACATGGAAAGACTATCTGATGATCCAAGCCCCAGATGTCCTTGGTGATCTCTGAGCCCTCCCTCTCTCTCTCTCCTGCATTTCTCTTTAACGCTGCTTTTTGGTATTGTAGAAAAGGAGGCTTGGAGAAGGAAAAGGGGAGAGGGATTAAAGCAAGAAAAGCAGGCATCTCTGTGGGTCTTCAAGGCTGACTGATCAGCTTATTATGGAGGCTGGTGTGAAGGACATGGAAAGGAGACTGGGCTTTGACAGCTGTGGTGCTTGTGTGGAGAGCTCAGGCTTCAGTAAACCTCAGCACAGAACTGATGCCCTTTTCCAGTTCCTTAATGTGTCCTTTTATCTGCTGTAAGTTAGGGTCCATGAACATCAACTGCTAAAAAACCCAACCCTCTTACACGATGCTGAAGTCAGTCTGCAGCAAGTCATGTGAAAATGCTCAATTTTCCAACCTGCCCCTCTGCCAGAGATGACTCTGTCTGTAGCAGATGCAGGAGAAGGAAATGCGTGTCCATGCACCTGCAGCTACAGTTCAGGGTCCCATGTCATAGCTCAAAACATGCCTCCACTCAGAAGACAGTGAGCTGATGGGCACTGAATTGGGCTGAGGGTGGTAATGTGCCGTTGTGCTAATTCTGATGTGGGAGTGGTAACCTTTGGCCGTCATCTAAACCAGTGATATCTTACAGCAACACAGAAAGACCAAGCTTTTTGTAGGTTTCTTTTCGTAACACAGTCAAATCAATTGAATGATCCGAGAAGAAAACACAACGACTTTCTGTGGGCTTATATTGCCGCTGAGTCGATTCCCTGAGCCCGTTCGATGTACTGTCCAACAAGAGGTTGTGTTGGTGCGACTGCAAGAGCAACACACTCCAGCAGGTGGGAATGAGCATTCGAGAATGAGTATTTGGGAAGAGTGCCTTAACCAGGTTATGCTTCTTAGCATGGACCTTTATCATGTCAGTGTGACAAAGTCTTATTGGATCAACTGCATCACTCATGGCTGTGTAGTTCTTCCCCAACAAAACTATACTTTAAAATAGACTTCACTTAGTATATTTACTAACCTATAGGGCTATAAATACACACACCTCTAAAATTGCTTTGCATTGCTGGAATGGAAGTTACAAATGTCCTCAGGACACCAAACATGAAGATGTTCAACTTTTCTACACAAATAAAGAACAAAATCATGTCATGTCATGACTGGGCTTCGCGAACGAAGATTTAGGAAGGCTCTACCCACATTTGTTACAGGCACGTTGGTGACTTATGAGGCCAATTCAAGACAGACATGTCCGATTGCAAAAGGCACAACAAAAAGACTCCTTAGATGGTATATTCTGCAAAACACGGTTCTTTCTGCGTTGCCTTTTCTCCTCGAGAGTGATCCTGCGTGTGTTCTCAAAGGAGACAGCAGCATTATAGATGGTATAGCACATTGCCAAATCATCCAGCACCACGTAAGGGAGAAATTTTAAACGATGTTCTGGCAGGAAGGCCCATGGTGTATCTATACCTGTATCTATACTTATATATACACACCTATATATATAAGTACATATATAGAACTACATATACTTATATATACATACAGATTATATATATTTACATACACACAGAAATAATTATAATTAATAAATAATATACATGTACATATCTATAAGTACTTAATATATACATATGCATATTTATATCTACATCTATACTTAACAGACATACAAACACACATGCGGGGAGCGGTCCCCGGTCAAGTCTCCGTGTCCGTCCCCTGCCCCGTCCCGTCCCGCCATCTTCCCGCTGTCCCGCGTTCACCGCCTCGGGCACCGCCCCCGCAGGGACCCCCGGGCACTTCCAGCGGCTCCGGGCTTCCCACACCGGGTGGGAACCCTCCTGCTCCAGCCGTTCCAGTGGGACGCTGCGTGAGCCCCCAGCCCCGCAGCGCTGGGACGCGGTCCTGTCGCGACTACACGTCCCGACATGCCGCTGCAGAGCACCCACCACCGCCCATTGTGCTCCGGACAGAGGGCACCGCACTCCGCTCCGCTCAGCCTCCCCCCCGCCCGGCTAGTGGTCCCTTCCAGCACTCCATGAGGCGCTCTTCGGGCGGTCCCATCAGCGGGAAGCGAGAGGGGGCGACGGACCGGGGCGAGGCGCGGAGCGCACCGGGCGTTCCCCCGCGGCCGGGCCGGGCAGTGATTGGTCAGCGTGGCCGCCAGTCGGGGGCAGTGGCGGCCGGGGGAGCCAATGGGCGCGCGGCAGGGGCGGGGCGCTGGCGCGGCGGGGCGGGGTCAGGGCCGCGGGCGGGGCTCGCGCCGCGCGTGCGCAGGGGGCGGAGGAGGGAGCGTGTCGTGTCCGTGTCGGCGGCGGCTCCGGGGAGGGTCGGGCGGAGGGAGGGCAGGGCAGGGCAGGATGGAGCGGGCGGCCGGGCGGCCGTGAGCGGGCCGGGAGCGCAACCAGCAGGCCGCGGGCAGGCCTGGGCGGGGGACAGGCGAGGCAGGGCAGGGCAAGGCAAGGAAGGCAGCCGGGTGACGGGTCGTGCGGCGGAGGGGGCTCCGGGCGGAGAGGGAGCGGGCGGGCGGCCGGGGCTCCCCGCTCCGCAGGGCGGCCGGCGGGGCAGGATGAGCCAAGAGGAGATCCTGAGGAAATTCATTAAGCGCGTCCAGGCCATGAAGGACACGGACCACAATGGGGAGGACAACTTCGCCAGCGACTTCATGGTGAGGGGCGGCGGCGCGGGTGGTGCGGGCGCGGCTCCGGCGTCCCCCGGGACGGGGAGGGCGACCCGCGGAACCCTCCCCATCCCCCGGCGGGCCAGGGGGTGCCGGGCTGGGCGAGCATCGCTCCCCCGGGGGTGACCTGCTATTGTGTGCCCGGGGCTCGGCCGGCTCCTTGTGCCCCCCAGCGCTGCTGGGCTCGGCGGGGGGAGGAAGGGAGGGAGTGTGTCCGCCTGGATTCGCCCTCCTTCCTGTCCCCCCCTCCCATGGGAGGTTTGTCACCGCGGCCCTGGCCCTTCCCCGCGCCCGGGGAGGTGGTGGGTGACCGGCTCTTGCCAAATTAACCGGGAGGCTCCTCGCCCCCCCGCCCCGCTCCTCCTCTGAGCACATAAAGGAGACAGAGCTGGCTCGGGGGGGGGAGAAGGGGGGGCTACGAGAGCGCTTCCTCGCCCTTGCAGCCCCTTTTCTCTGCAGGGCTGCCGTACCTAATGTCAACTGGGGATAATCGAGCGCTCCTTCTCTCCTTTCCCCTTTATCTACCCCTCTAACTGCCTGCTTGAGATTTCTCTTCTTTCCGAGGAGATGTGTTAAATGTATTGATAGTCCCTGGAGGAATATTCATCTTTCCTTCCCTAACATCTCCCTTCGCTCCCATCCCCCATCGCAACCCTGCCTGTATCCCTCGTCCTTTCTTCCTTCCAGATCAGTTCACCGTCAGCCTTTGGTTAACGTGTGCGCTCGGGGAAAAATTCTGTTGGAGAATTAGCGCTTTTCCTGGTTTATTTTGGCTGTTTAATCGGGCTTTTAAAATATCTCGGGAGATTTATCTTTTGAATAGATAGTCTGAGCTGCGAACAATAATTTTGGTTGGGCAGATGTCGCTGGCACTTTTCAATATCGTTTAAATACTTAATATCAAAATGCAGTTTGACCCACAGGAGAGCCGAAGGAGAGTGGGGCAGTGCCCTTCGTATTCGTGTGTCTTTGTAGCTTATTTTATTATCCCTCTCTCTTTAGGATTAAAACCACATCCTTAGCTCTTTAAGCAGCCAGTCTGTGCTAGTGGTCTGGGAACAAAAAAAAAAAAAATTCTCAATGTAAATGTCGCATCAGGGATTGTCTGAAATGTGGGGAGGAGGCCGCGGATGTTGCGCAAGGCAAGGCGGAGGGGCGTTGGGAGCGCTGGCAGGTCCAGGGGTGGAAGAGGAAGTGGAGTGGACTTTGGGAAGTAACGAGTTCATCCAGGGTGGGGAGGGAACCCGTGGGAAATCGGCCACGCTCTTTGGGCAGGATTTTGCAAATACTGAAAGTATGCTGCTGAAACATCTGAGCGTGTGGGAAAGGAAGAGGGAAATATGTACAATGAAGGACAGCGTTGGAGTGATAGGACCCTTCTAAGTCTTCACATGAGGGCTTAAAGGTTACATACTCTGACAGAAGCATTTAATTAAGTGATAGTTTTAGTAATATAATTGCTCTTTAACACAAATTGACTTCTTACCGTGTACTGATGGGTCTGTCTTCTTCGTGTTAATTACATGTACTTTACGGAAAGGGTGGCCTAGACTAGTGCAAAATGCGGGACATTTTTAATAACCTTTATATTTAATACTCTGTAGTAGATTTCCTAACCCACTTCTACCATTTCACATCTGATAAATATCCTAATGTTTTAACATTGTTATAGTCAAATGGTATACAATACCATCTTTTTTGTCATCTTTTCTTTGAAGTAGTGGCACCTCTGCATGGTAAAATAGCTTTTGTTTCAATTTCTCTATTTGACAGTATGTTGTTTCTGTAGCTTTCAACTGTATAGGCAGTGAGTTTTCCCGTTGCTTTCCTGCAGCAGCAAGGAAAGAGAATGCTGCTAAAAGTAGGAAAATAGGAACTAATGGGCAAGGTGTTTCAGGAGAAACACTGAAACATTGTTAAATGTTTCAGAGATAATTGTGTTCAAAATTTCTTTTGTCCTCTTAACACTTTGTATTTGAGACTTTTATATTTGATTTTTGTATTGTAAATTAAAGGGAAAGCAGGAAACTAAGATGCTGATCTTCAACCTTAATATTCACCTTTATATAGTAAAGCAGACATAGATTAGTGTGGTGGCAAGAATAATAATTGCTGATTTTTTTTTTTTTTTCACTATGAACATATTGGGGTATTTTGTTTTGGGGGTGTGTGTTTTGAGGTGTGTTTGGTTGTCTTAACAGAACCATGTTTATGTGCTCTTTAAAATGATCGAAAGGGGAGAATAAAGGAGCTGAAGGGGATATAAGTTTCAGTATTCTGTTTTCTTTAGAGAATTAGTAGATTATTTTTGGAGTGGGAAGGGAGGAAGTTGTATTTTCTCATTTAAGTGCAGGATGTACTGTTGCTGCTAAGCACTGGGAAGTTTGTGGAATAGGAATTGCTGTTACTCATCGCTTCATTTCCAAGTCAAAATGGAATCTGAAATACAGATGGTAGAGGGGGAGAATGCAAATGAAAATGATTCTTTATTTTTTTATTTTTTTTTTTTTGCTTTTGAATTTGTTGAGTAATAGGCTTAAAGAATTGTATATAGGCCTGAGTGAATGAACTGAAAGTACTTGATGGGTGCCAGGGGTTGCTGGAGGAGAGTGTAGAGAAGCTAGAGGTGTACACAGGTAGGCTGATAAGCCTGGCTGATTGCTATTGAAAGTCCAGAGTGTAGATGACTAAGACTACTATTTAATAATGCCACTGACATACCTGGAAACAACTTCCGCTTGGAAGGTGGAAAATCGATTATTACCCACTCCCCACTCTGATTATGAGATAAATTCTGTAATCTGGGCACCAATGGCAAGTTCGTTACTGGAAATCTAATATATTTAATTTACTTGCACTAGGAAGTAAGCAGGACTTACTAGTAGATCACTTCAGTACTTTGGGTGTGCACAGTTAGGATTAAATGAAGTGGGTAGTCTGAAAACAGGACGGGCACGTCTGTGTGCCTTGCCAGTAATCAGAGTAATCAGGTATATGTGGATACGGGGACAAGTGGGCTTTTTGCTAAAATAATATAGAATAGGATTTTGCTACTGTGGTTGCAGTACATCCAGGTACTTTTTCCTTGACTTCTGCTGGCACTGCTTATGCTTAAGTTTGAGTGTTGATGTATTTTTCAAGTTTTGTTTCCATTAGCTATATTTCAGCTAGATGCTGTTAATTTGTATGTGGGGGGCGCACACCAACACATTACTTCATTGTGTGTGGCAATAGTCATCCAGGCCATTCATAAAGCTTCTTTGACATGGACTAAATCTGGATGGAGCAATGTGACTGAATAGTCATTTCAGTAAACCTGAACTTCAGAGGCTTCTGGAATTTTGTGAAATACTGTTCATTAAATGTTATGTGAAAATACAATTTTACATGAACAACCATTCAACTTAAATGTTCAGTGTTTTTGTCCCCTTCTGAGGAAATGAGTGCTGTTTCTGTTGTTTCAAAGATACCACTCTGAATTTTCATAGAAGCAGCTGAATACAGCCACAAAGCTGCTGCAGTGACCCTGGGGTGTAAGAACTCACAAACTGCCTAAAACTGCAGTTCTTTCAGGCACATGAAACTAAACCAAGTCAATTAGGCAATGCTCTGGGTTGTGTCAAATAACTTATGTGGTTATAAGTTCTGTTTGCTCAGTTTCCAAAGACAGCAGTGTGTAATTCTGCTGTTCTTATGGAGTAAAGGGTTGTGTATGGATATTGCAGAATGTTATAGAATCATTCAGGAGGAGCAAATGGTAATCTTGACCTTCCACCTCATGGGCATACTACATGCACTCCAAATAATTTAAATAGCGTGTCAGATACATACTTGGTTTTTATTCTTATCTCAATCCTATGGTGCCTTTTGCTGTATTTAGTTATACATAGATAGATAGATACATATCAATAGATACCTATATATGGATATGTCTCATGTGATCATAGTTCATCAGCCCTAGACCCTAATCTATAGATCTTAGTGCTATGTGCAAGCTTATGTATTTGTATTTGCATGGTTGTATGTCTGCATATATGTGTGATTGATGCTGTAGAAATGCTGTAGAACTAATTGCTTGCTTTAGAGTGTACACAGTTACTTTAAAACTGCAATAGGTTCAAGGTATTTTTCCTTGATGCTATTATAGCTGAATAGAAGTTATCGGCAAGCAGGGAAAGGTTAAGCAGATATTCAGATTATCTAATGTGTATACATTTTTTAATCTTGAGCACAACAAGAGGCTTTTATATTAATCTTAAAGCCATTGATTTGTAATAAACAGAAATTCTGTCTGATTTTCTTCACTGTTACTATTTAAGATTCGTGGATTTTGCTTTGTGTACTGCTACACTTTTACTGTGGTGTGCTTAGTAAGTAGAACATTTGGCATAGGGAAAATAGTAATGCACTTGTTAGTGTTGGGAAAAGGTGAAACTCTAGGAGTACCTTGAGTATGCATTTGTAGAACTGAAATCAGAAGATAGATAATGGTTTTTTTCTTGGTCTTATATTTAGGGAGAGGCATGTGTTAAAGGTCAGATATGGAACTGAGTAAAGGACAAGTTAATTGGGTAGAGCAAGAGCTTTTTATGCTGTTAAAAAGCACGGCGTTTGCATCCTAGTGTTTTCCTCAGGCTGTTGTACTCCACAATTGCTGCAGTTATGCCACCACAGGCTCGGATAACTCAGCTATGTGTGTTTGCCCTCAGTGAAGCATGGGCATGCATTTCTATTTCTGTTAACTGGCACGTGAATGTTGCAGAAGAGATTAAGCTCTTTGTTTTCCTGCTTCATCTGACAAAAAAACCTTGCTAATATAAACTTAACTCATGAATTGTTTGTTCAAATTTGTGCAGTCAGAATGTGTTTATGAAAGACGAGCACTATGGTACAGCTGTGGAGTTTTTGATTCAGAACCTGTAGCCACAGAGAGTGGCTCTGTGTTTGAGTTCTGTCTGGAGTCCCTCTGCATCTTCTAGAAACCAAATTGTGTTCAGATCCAACAATGCTGAGACAACACCAGTGCAAAGCCAGTAGCTTTAGTAGGGAAGCTGAGAGTGTTGCAAGATAAGTCGAGAGTTGTAAGAGCAGAAGAGCACAGTCAAGTCTGTCAGGCTTTAGGTCTGTCATTCTGGGTTGAACACTGTTGTTTTAAAGTATCTCTGAATACTCATGTTGGGATGTTTCAGTCACTATCAGGTTTGCATAGGAAAGTTACTGCCTGTGTCCCTGAGGGCCTTGTTCTAGCTACCCTTTTGTCATCAGCTTTAGAATGAAAAAATTCTTACACAGCTAAAAAGATCAAGTAGAGAAATATGCTTCCCAAAAGGTACCAGATAAATAGAGGTATAAATGGATGACCTAGTTTAGTTGACCTAATTTTTCCTCCTATCTGTCCTCCTACAAGCCAATACTTTTAATTTCTTTAAAAGGTAATTTTATTGGTGTTAATTTATGGGACGACTTAAAGGCAATATTGCTCTAATGGAAGTGTCTTGTGAAAGAAAGGCCTAGAAGAATTGAATTATCAGCTGTAAAATGTGGCAAGGTGATGTAGACAGTTACTTCAGTAGGGGAAAATATCTAGCTGTTATGAGAGGACTGAATCTATGAGTATTGTTGCCTCCTGGGCTACATATATCATTAGGAACAAAAGCAAATAAAGAAATGTGTTTCATTCATTCAGATTACTAGAAGGAAGCATCAATAATTTTGAAGGAAATCCTACCATAATGCTTCTGACAGTAATTTTTTACAGTAGTTTTACTTCGGAGCTCCCTTGGTCCTGCAAAAAGAATTGAATTACCTAGTGTTAGGAATGTGCCAAGGGCCAGTACATTAGTAAACTGAAAGTTTTAAGTGCTGTATGAATCAGTTGGCTTGTTCAATTTTTAATTTTCTATGATTTGGAGAAATCCTGGCACAGTTGGTAAGTGTTCATAAGGGTGTCCATATAACTTAGTTCCTTTCTTTTTGGCATCTTTTTCATGTTGAAGAGCAGACCTTGATTCCTAAATGTTTCTGAAATGTATTAGTTTTAATTGTTTGATCTTAGCTGTGATTTTTGGTGCATAAAGTCATGGGTTGGAAAGCATCAGTCTCTAAGGGGAAGTTAACTTAGTTAAAACCATATTGCTTTAAAGAATGTAGGTACTACTTTAATCTCTTTATTTATGACACTGAACTTGTCATTTTCAAACAAACTTCTTTTATATTAACTTCCTTCTTATGTAGCTTTGTAAGGTGTAGCTGGATTTGTTTGTTTTTCTAAGGTCTGAGTACCGTGGTGTCCTCTTGAAAAATTTTGCATCTTACTGCATTTGTCTGTCCTGCAGTCTTGTCCTTCTTGCTGCCTCATGTGGATGACATCTGCTTTTTTTCTTCTGAAAACACCCAGATGTTTTGTACTCTTCGTGATCAAGGGAAGAACAGCTCCTATATGGATCAGTGAGATTTGAGAGAGGCTTTTTCTTGGGTTCTGAAGAGGTAGATGACTGTCTTTCAGCTGTGCAACTGGCTGCAGCGAGAACAAGGGGCCAAGACTTGTTCTTCTGGACAGCTAATAAAGAACAATCAAAGGGAGGCTGAAAAGAATGTGGCACATAAGAGGTGTTGTCTTGTATTCCTGCTTTAATTGAGGTTGGGCAGTCAGCACTCTGCTATTGTTGCTGTCCTTGCTATCTTTCATATTTGCTATGTGGTCAGTATCATGGATGAGAAACCCATTTCCTGTGCTGAGCTAGACTGGTTCTCTGTTCTAGTGCATGCAGGTTTTGCCTGGACTTTAGGCATGATTTCCAGCTACTTGTCACATTTGAGAGCTTTAGGGGGCTGTTCTTCCAGAGTTTTCATACTGTTTTCCATTGTTGATTATATTTTTAAATACATCGTGTCTTCCTTTACATTAGTATGGCATTATTTTTATTCCTCTGATAGTTCTTGGAGGACACAACTATCTTTGAACAACTGGCTTCCAAACTGAAAGGATGCTTCGTGGGTTTCCTGTCTAAGTGTTCAGAGTACTTGCCAGTGTAGATTATGCATCGTGTTTAAATGACTGATTGTCGTGGAAACTGTGCTGCTCTTGAGAAGCCTGAATGATGTTCCACTCTGTCCTAAATGTTTCACTTCTTATTCGACTGTATTTGACTCTGTAATGCATAACCTTGTGGTGGAACAGCATCTTTTTTCCTCAAGGCACTCAGTGTTCTGGTAGCATGGACGGTACCTGGTTATAGCTTCCTACTTAGACAAATTTTCTTATTGGATTAATTGTCCAATATTTGTACGGCCTCACTGCACAAAACTGAGAGACTGATTAACATAGAAAGCAGAACAGACAAAGAAAAACAAGTGATAGGAATAACAGAGAAAACTAAGTGATAGGAATCGTGCACTGCACTTAAGCTGTGGGTAGGCTGGGTTTGAAGTTGATGGCTGGCTGCACTATGAGTGAGTAAAACTGATCATGGAGATGTCTCAGTGGTAATTGTATCATGTCCTGCATATTTTTTGCAGTGTATAGCTTTTTTTTTAACTGCTTTTTATACATATAGAAAATAAATTTTAATTCTTCCTTTATTTTCTACTTTAATCTTTACCATCAAGCATGGGAAGCAGGATTAAAACTGGAAGCTATGCTTTTGTTATTAGTTACTCCCTCATGTATATTCTGATAATTTTGGCAAATAGGTAATTGTTAATTGAAATGAATACAGTTGTCCAGTAGGAGTACTCAAGGGAAACATTTAGCTCAAAATAAAGCTGGAAAATGAAGCAGTGTTCTGGAGGGAAGGGCATATGTAGGTTAGTTGAACTGCTTCAAGAAAGTGAGAACTCCTGCAGAGATGAATTAATTATAAATTGCCTATAAGGCAGCACCCCTATTGCACAAACTACTAAAGGAAGGAAATAATCTCTTAGATACTGTGAGTGTCCCCAGATAGCTCCAAGTATTTGACAGTTTCTTCTAGGACTTCATTTTTTAGTAGTTTAGGTGGTTATACAAAACTGTGTGAAGTTTTATTATGACCAAATTATAATGTAAAATTAATTTTATCTCATTTTCTTTGAGTTTGCATAAACAAAACCGTGACATTAAGGACATACAAGTGAATATAAATGTTAATGGAGAAAAAATGACTGATTGTGGGCAGGTAGAAAGGACTTGGCAAGTACTACAGGCACTCACTGGGATTTATTTTAGTAAAGAAATGTGGTGTTTTATAGATGCTTTATTTTTCTGTTTCTTCTACTTCAGGAAGACTAGGCCCAGAATGGAGGAATGTACATTGTTTCTTTTAACAACTCTTTGCTACAGAAGTGAAACACCAACGTTTCTCACTTAAAGCTTTGGGCACGAATCTGTTTTTCAAACTGAATGCCCTGAAATAGGTTGTCATTAAAGCTGCACAACCTTTTATATTTTCCTTATAAACAGAAGAACTTTTCCAGAGGCTATTCCATAGGACTACCATGGGAGTTGCCCTGGAATTCTGTAGTAACACTGCTACAATTGCTTCTTCGACTGGTGCCACATGTTTTCTTAATATTTTGATTAAGATGATGGAATTTAAACTTTCATTTGTTTTCCCTTTTATTATGGTGAAAATGCAGCCTGCAAGTTATCTGAGAGGTCAACTCCCTGTTGTTCTGAAAAGAGCAGGTGAAACTGTGGCAGAGAGAAGCCTAGTTGTATTTCTTAGAAATTACATGTCTGTAGCCTGTTAATAAATTATTTAAATTGAGAGACCAATAACACTGAAAAAATGTGTGTATACTGAAGTCAGCAAGCTGTTGCCATAAATTACTGTGATTTCCTACAGGGAAAGAATATTTGCTTCTAAAATGCTTATTCCACAACTAATTCTAGCATGGAATAGCCTGAATGAGAGCTTGCATTTGGTACCTTATACACGATTAAAAACTGTAGTATTTTTGGTGCAAAGCTATAGCAACGTATCTTTCTGGCACAGCAATTTAAAAAGCATTAGCACTGTTTAAATTGGTGATTGTGTGAAAATGAAGCCAGCATCCTGTTTCTCCAGTCTTACAGCATATATAATGGGCTTCCCTTCCTGTATTCATAGAAAAAGTATTCCCTGTCTGGTACAGTAAGGCAATATGGTCATCCCATGAAGAAAGTATGTGGATATGAAAACCTCAACGATGGTGTTTTTAGCTCTCATGGATGAAGGTGACTTCCGGTTATATTCAATGTGCTTGAGGCCAGAAGGTGTTTAGAAGTGAGAAAAGCAGCAATGAAAAAAAGGGAATCCAGTGAAGGGATATAATTAAGTATTGAACCGATTTATTTCTAGAGACAGAACCTTTGAACTAAAAATGACCATGATTTTAGTCAGGTAAAGGGTCTTGTTAGGCATGGTAGGGAGGAAGTGGAACTGAATTCAGTAAACAAATGCAAAAATTAATTTCTTCTATTATTGTATTTTGCTTTACATTTTATGGGGTCATTGTAATACTTACCATTTTAAAACCTCCAAAAGTTTAAAGTCAAGACTTTCCCAAATCTTGTACTGAAGGTTTAGATGTTCAGATGTCCCATGCAAACTTATTCCAAGGCACAGCAGACAGTATTCACTTACGAGATGTATGTGTTTCTTTTCCCTCCTTTCCCTCTTAAGATTCTTGTTAGTGTGGAATTTGCCATTTATTGGTAACAACTGAGAAGGTGAAATGTTATTCTTGTAGGAGTGTAGCTATATTGGGTTTGTGTGGCCAGGTTTTGGTATGAGGTGGAGTGGCTACAGGAGTGGCTTCTGTGAGAAGCTGCCAGAAGCTTCCCCCGTGTTCAACAGAGCCAATGCCACCTGGCTCCAAGATGGAACCACTGCTGGCCAAGGCCGAGCCCATCTGTGACAGTGGTATCACCTGTGGGATAACATAGTTAAGAAGGAAAAAACAAAAAAGTTATTGCACAAATGTAATTGTGGTCAGAGAAGAGAGGAGCAAGAATATGTGAAACAGCCCTGCAGACACCCAGGTCAGCTAAGGAGGAGGGGCAGGAAGTGCTTCAGGAGCTGGAGAAGAGATTCCCTTGCAGCCCATGGTGTGGCAACTGTGGCCCTGCAGCCCGTGCAGGGCTGTGGGGGTGCAGAGATCCACATCCAGCCTGTGGAGGACCCCCTTGGCAGAGCAGGTGGATGCCCAAAGAAGGCTGTGACCCTGTGGGAAGCCCACCCTGGAAAAGGCTCCTGGCAGGGAGGAGCGTATGCTGGAGCAGATTTGCTGGCAGGACTTGTGACCCTGTGGGGGACTCTCACTGGATCAGTCTGTTCCTGAAGGACTGCACCCCGTGGAAAGGGACCCATGCTGGAGCAGTTTGTGAAGAACTATAGCCTGTGGAAAGGACTCACGTTGGAGAAGTTCATGGAGGACTGTCTCCTTTGGGAGGGAGCCCATGTTGAAGCAGGGGAAGGACTCGTCTCCCTGAACAGTGGCAGAAAAAACATGTGATGAACTGTCACCCCCATTCCCCATCTCCTTGCACTGCTGGCAGGGAGGAGGTAGAGCCTGGGAAGAAGGGAGGGGTAGGGGAAAGGTGTTTGGGGTTTTTTTTGTTTTATTTTGTTTTGTTTTTTAATATTTGGTTTACTTTTCATTACCCTGCTCTGATTTAATTGTTAGTAAATTCAATTAATATGCCCACGTCGAGTTTGTTTTCTCTCCCCTATCCAGTTGCGGAGGGGAGGCATGGAATGGCTTGAGTGAGCACCTGGCATCCAGCCAGGGCCAACCCACCATAGTAACTTACCTACTTCATGTGCTTGAACTGAAGATTTGTTTGGATGGAGATCACAACCTCCTCTCCTTCCTGTGGTTAGTAGGTTTAATAGGTATATGATTGTCATGTTGTGTGGAAAGTTAAGCACGTAAAATCTTTTAGTTTATAAGCTGGGTTTGAGAAAACCTTCAGAAGACAGTTGGGGAACTTTGCTTATGCAAGGTGCGTTGTGAATTTTAAGACTATCTCAAAGGCCATGGAGGAAGGATTTTTGCAGAGGAAAAGACAGAAATGCTTGCTCATGCGAGCTTCCTTTTGTATTCATACTCCTGTCTTTGATTTGTCTTCAGCTTGTTGGATCTAGCTTCTGGACATTGTATAAACAAGATATCCTTCAGGAATTCTGCATTTATTTCTGCTAGAAGTTGAATCATCCTACGAAGTGTGTAGTTTTCCACTGGGCATAGTACTTCTGTCAGATCTTATGCAAATTGCGACATGTAGTTTTTGTTCGTATCAGCTCTGATCTGTCTTGAATGTTTTGTTTTCATTTTACTTCTCTCTTAATGTTGTGGTTGGATTTTACTAATTTTTTTTCCTTTCTACCCTCACCTTTACTCCTGTGCTTGTGCTACCTTATCCCTATGCTGCTAGAATGGTTTCCATATGATTTTAAACCTTTGGCTTTTACTGGTTTTGGAGGACAGAAGCCATTGCATGATGAGGGGCAAACCATGTGAATAAGTTTCATATATTTCTTCAGCTTTGTATTTGCCTCGCTTTTAGACTAGAAACTCTTCAGAAGAAGCATTAGCTTTATACAGGTTGTCATGGATTTAATAAACTGAAGGTAAATGGTTGTCTGTAGTGTAGTCTGGTACTCTTTTAAGCTGTGAGCACTGAGTGATCAGTGGTTGAGTTTAAGAAGGCACATGGGAGGGTTTTTTTGCCTTTTTTCTGAATTCAATGGTAATAGTAGAACTGGCTGGTCTTTTTGGTTTTGGCTTTAAATTCAGAACAGAATAGCTTAGCCACACATTTTATTGGCTTTGTTATCTTCTTAAAATGAAAGTCAAGTTTATAAATGTTACCCAACTCTACCAATCACTGGTTTTTAATGACAATGGACAATGAAGCAAGAAGCTTGTGAAGCAGGACAATGAGGTTTAACCAGACTAGTTTAAATGGTCTTTGTAAGAATCTTCATGCAGAGTGTTCCTTATGAATTTTCCTGTTATGATTTGTTCATTTCAGCAGGATTAATATTCCAGGATTTTTGTTGGACCAGGTGATATTGCTTATGGATCTCTCTCCTCACAAGAGGAACTGTAGTGTTGAGGTGTTGTCTAAGCTTGGTTATTACAGAGATTCATGGACACTAAAGCCTAATTGGAATATTTAGAAATAAATACTGGGTCCTGGCAGCTACAAGGAGTGCGGTCAGTATTGAGAGGGAATAGCAGTGGGGCCACGATGCAATCTTGCAGTAAGTACTGTACTTGAGCGTGCTCACATCCTGTACTATTCACCATAATGCATCTGTAAGAAGCACTTGCATCCTGATAAGACCTTGTGATACTTCACTGCT
This sequence comes from Corapipo altera, assembly GCF_003945725.1. Classification (NCBI taxonomy): domain Eukaryota; kingdom Metazoa; phylum Chordata; class Aves; order Passeriformes; family Pipridae; genus Corapipo; species Corapipo altera. The sequence goes on from NW_020884881.1 coordinate 11,033,476, forward strand.
CCTGTGAATTAATTCACTTTGGCTGTAGAGTATGTGTTTCTGTATTTTACATTTTAAAGCCAGGACTTAGCAGTCCTGTATGTCTCATCCTATTACTTGTCATGCAGTTACTGTCTCTTTAGAACAAATGTGTATTCCTGTCTGGGCTTATTAGCATTAATAGCTGTTCTGGTTACCCAGTGGAATACTGATGCACAATGCTACAAACTGGGAATGTGAAGAAGGTAACCTTTAAGAGAAGGCACAGTGCAGGGATGTAAAGACAGCATTGCTTTAGAAAAATGCTACTGTTCCTTAAAGTCAAACTGCAGAAGACACTGGGGTTGAGATTAAACTTGACTGACGTGTTGAAAATTAACTGAGATCTTTTAAAGGTATGGATTTTGTTTGGAATGCTGCCACTTCCACCAAGGGAAAATAAGATTGAGAAACTTGGTTTGAGTCCTACTTACTGTGCTCAAATAATTCTCCTCGTAGTAAGTGTGGGGAGTTCTGATATTTGGAAAGGGTCATTGTTTCTCCCCAGTCCAAATTTCTCACAATATCTTGCCTATTTCCTAGTTAGAAACACTGCAATAGGCAGTTCCCAACATCTGTAGTAGCTCGGAAGTTTGGGGGTTTTTCTGACTAGAGGCACATCTGTTTCCACACAAGCAAGTCACACAGTTTTCATGGCTGTAAGCAGCAGTACAACCTGTTCCTTTTAAGTTGTTCAGTACTATGTAGCCTCACTTTTCCCAGTTGTTCTATGTTTTGTATAAAAATGAAATTCACACTTTGCTTTTAGTATTTCCTATCTTACTTTTTAAATTTTTTGATTCCATTCTTTCTATCTAACCTTTCCCAAGAGTAGCTTTGATAGATGGGAGGAAGTAACTTTGGTAATGCAACTTTCCTTGTTTCTTGTGTTTTATCTACTTACTTTGTCATTCTGAAGAGCTGTGACTAGCAGTTTCACAAAGAGAGATCTAAAATTGGACACTTTTGGATAATGGAAATGTAAGTTCAGTACTGAGTAAAATGCTATAAAGTGCAATGTGTCTTGAGGGAGGTGAAAAACCATTTTGATGAAGAAGGCAGCAAAGTAAAGGTTAGGAGGAAGCTGTTAAAAAAGAGGAGTTTGTGGAGATTACATTGCATTTTAGCGAGCTAAACCAGGAAGGTGTTCATGGCTTATTTGTGTGCAGGTTAGCAGCCTGCTGCTCTCTGTGAGTAATGTGTGCTGGGCAATGTACTGAGTTGAAAGAGAGACAGTACAAATATGGAAGAAGTTCTGCTTGTGCCATAACTGTCCTCAATATTTTACAGTCACACAAGACCTGATTCTGATCTCTGCAGGCAGTGGGGCTTTGTGATGCTGATCCAGTGGCTGCTGCTGCTCCTCTGGTGCCTCCACTGTCACAGTCATGTTGTTAATTCTGTGGCTTTGCTGAAATGGTTTCTGGTTTTCCAGAATTAGAATGTGAATTTGACCACAGCTCAGATTTTTTTTTTTATTTATGTGTAAACAAGAGAAAAGAGGAATATTCGATTATGTTGAGCAGCTTTCCCCTTCCTAGATGGGGAAGTGTGGGCTGCAGCCAATGTCAGTAGCAGAGTACTGTACAGACATATGAGGAAGGAATGGCAATAAAGGAGATTAGTGGCTTAGAAAATAAGATTAAAGCAAACAGAATTGGAATAAAAAGCTAAGAGGTGGAAAACTGTTAAACTTGATGCAACAGCTAGAGAAAAATCTGTATATATAAATAGCTGTTGTTATTGATGTTAACTATTGCCTCCGGCACAGTAAAAACAAACCAGCTGACCCTTGGCTGTAGGGGTGGATATGAACCTCTGTCCTTGTGTTCATAGTACCAGAAGTTGAACAGACTTGCATTGATGAAGCATGGCTCACACCAAACTTAAAAACTCCTAAATCTACAAAGAAAGGAACCCCTCTATCCATATCTTCTATTCATGTAGGTCATCAAAACCTGTCTTTGCTGTATTCCATTTTTCGATTCTGCAATATATGATAGAAGGAAACAGATGAGTAGTGGTTTATGCACTTCCAGTTTTAGCTGGAGGGAAAGTTTTTTTAAAATCTGAAGTATGCCTTTGAATTGTATCCAAAGTGGTTACTTGCCTTTCTTTACAAGGTGGAAAAGTCTATAATCTGCTTTTGCTGCTTTTTCCTTTTTTTACTGAATACCTAAAATAAGATCCGTTTAGTCTTGCTAACCCTTTAGCATTTGTAACTTAGAGGATTGGGATGGGATCTAAACATTTAAGTATGTAATTAATAATCATGAAATCATAATCAATAAACCATGAAAGAAGTATTGCTTTGTAAAGACTACTTGTGTGCTGAGGTGATGGGTTTGTTACCTGAACACTGTAAATTAGCTGAATTTTAATAATTGTCGTGTTTGGGACAATGGAATAATACAAATGGTATTGCCTTGTGCTTCCTGGAAAGGATCTCAAAATGCTTTAAACATTTTGGGGTGTTTTGTTTTGTAGTGGTGTTGAAATTGGAATCTGCTACACATGGTACAATAGGTATATTAATAACTGGGGGAGAAGATGAGTAGATGAATCTACAGATCAGTTATGTTGGTGCTGAGTACACCTGTATTTGACCAACCAATAGTGTCAGCATGATGGATGAGGGTGTGGTGTGAAAGTGTAAGGCTTGTGTAAAGGTGTAATGTGGTGTAAGGCTTATAGGAAACGCTGAAAAGTTGGAGTTTGGTCAGAGTACTCCCCTTGTTGCCTTTGTTGCTGTTCAAGAAACACTTGTTCATTAAAATTATCAAAACAATTACCTTGAAAAGAGATGGAGCAGCCAGCACAGTGTCTTGCAGTGCATATATTCACATGGGAAATAAAACCTGGAGTTATTTCTGTATTGAGGGCAGTTTCCTTGAGATACCTTTGGATTTGCAACAAGAGAGCAAAAGGGTAAAACTGTCTGAGACTTGTTCAAGCAAATAGCACATGGGTAGAAGACAAACAATCCCTTAAAAATAACTTGGTTATAAAACAATGAACAGCTAAAGTGATCATAACTGCAGTTATGGTGGTTGGGACACAGCAGTAACATGTTTTTTATGCATTTCAGGCAGCGCAATACCATCTGCTGTACACGGTGCAATAGGTATATTATTAACTGGGGAGGAAGATAAATAGATAAATTTTAGGATCACATGATACATTGAGTTTGTTCAGAGTATCAGAATGGTGTAATGTGTCATGTGCACCTAGTCTAATATTTTATTTTGACTGGTGGATACTGAAAGAATGTCAGAAATGAAACAGAGCCATCCTCCCTTCTCAGTGGCAGATTCTGAGTAGAAACTCAGACTGTGCATGGTAGCAGTGGGTTGATGAGCACAGGGCACCAGAATCCATCCCTGGTCAGGAGATCAGCAGGTACTGCTACTTGGCCCATGTCAACAGGCTTTGGCCTGCTTGCAAATGTTTTACTTTTTTAGCTCTGTATAATTTCCTATAATTCAACTTCCTCATTTTCTTTTTTTTTTTTTTTTTTTTTAAGTTCCTATTTCTAAAGGAAAAAGTTGTGGTGAATTTTTTTTTTTAGCCTTTTCCTGTCTGGCAAGGACAACAGATGTAAGTGTGCAGAAACTACAAGTAGTTCTTCAGGACCTTTAGCCAGCTCAAATTGGCTTCAAGGTGTTTTTCTTACCAGGGATGGAGTGAAAGATTCTCTGGCAAATTGATCTGACATTTTTAAAAAGAGAAATCTATACTTTTTACCCCTTTGAAATACTTAATTTCAGCTTCATAGCTTTCCCAGCCTCCTCCTCAAGAGCCATCAGGTTTCTTGTGTGTGCTGCCATACAGCGATTGTTTCCTTGATAGTATAGGTCTTAAATAATCCTGGGTGCATTAAAATATGTTATAAAAACTCAGCTTGCTTTTCCTCACCTTCCTCGTTTGTCTGTCTGCTTTCATAAGCATGATGCTGCCTCCCCTCTGGCATTCCCTTGCCCATCAGCCCAACGTAATTTGTGGGGGTGGCATTAGTTTACAAGTATGTAGTCCTGTAATCAAGTTTGATTCCTTTTGTATCAGTATTCTCCTTTTAGACTCAAATTTAGACACCCTTGAAGGAGTCAGACAGTAGATGATCACTTCAGGTTTCTTCCAACAGAAATATTCTATTCAAAACTTATAGTTTACCTTAATATCTACATGTAATGCAGGGGAATAGAAAGACCTACCCATTTTTTCTGACAACAGGCACTTAATGTGCCTGAACTTTGACTTCTGCTCTGCTCTTTATTTAGGGTGTGGTGTTTCATGCCTGTCACAGAGGATTTCACACTGTGCTGCAATAATTTACTTTATTGCTTCCGAGTCTAAGCTTCCTTAAGCCTGATTTAAATTTTAGTAGAGGCAGAGACCATTCTTGTGTCTTCTTTGTTTTTCCTTTTCATCCAAAAATGCTGGTTTGTGTTTTGGGGTATTTCAAGAAATAGGAAACAGAAATACCTTTATCTTTCAGTCTTTTTATCACCCGTGTTCACCATTCCGTTGAACAATCTGCTGTTCTTTTAATCAGTAATATTGCATGAAAGAATTCTTAGTGTTTTACCTCTTAACCTTATTGGCAAAACTTTGTGTCTAGGACTATATTTGTTTGTTGTCTCTTACCCACAAATGTTACTGTTACTGCCCTGTTTCTCTTGTGGCTCAGGGATGCTTCATAAAAATTTCCTCCTGTACAGTTGTCCTGGTAGCCAAGGACTACCAGCTGCCCAGTTTCCGTTGGGAATCCAAGGTTTTCCTCTGCCCAAGAGGACACTGACATCTAGTGGGCGGGTTCCACTGACACAGGGCAAGTGAACTGCTACTTAATGGCCATCTTTCTTCTGGACTTTTACCTAAATTTTGGTTTTGTTTAGAACCTCAGGGTTCTTTCAAAGAAAAAAAAAATATGAAGTAGCCCAGTCAGTTTTGTGTAACTTCTGGAGTTTAAGGAGTGGCGTTTCTGCAGTCAAAGTAGTTGTGTTTTGTTGCTGAGTTTTGGGTTTTTTTGCTCATTCACGTTACCTGCTTATGAGCCTCAGATGTTTGTAATAAAATTATTTAAGTTATTTCATTCCCCAGTTGCCCTCCCAGCCTGTGAAGAAGATAAGAAGGTAAGTTGCCTGTGTAGCACAGCAAGAAGCAGATCATAGAGTGGTTTGGATTGGAAGGGACCTTAAAGATCGTCTAGTTCCAGCCCCTCTGCCATGGGCAGGGACATCATCTGGGTGGTTCAAAACCCCACCCAGTCTTGTGGCCTTGGAACTCTTCCAAAGATGGGGCATCCACAGCGTCTTTGGGCAACCTGTTCCCATGTCTCACAGTAAAATGTTTCTTCCTAACATCTTAAGTTAACCTGCCCTCTTTTCACTTTGAAGCCATTCCCACACGGCCTATGGCTACATGCCCCTGTAGAAAGTCCCTCTCCATCTCTCTTACTGGCTGCTACAAGTTCGCCTTGGAGCCTTCTCTTCTCTAGGCTGAACTACCACAACTCTCAGCAGGTGTTCCAGCTTCTCACCTCTGAGGCAGACGGTGCCTCTAAGTTGAATTCAGTTCTGTGCCTGTTCTTTCAATGAAACTTGATACCTAATAACCACCTAATAGCTGCTTTGCAGCTTGTCCAGGACATCTGTTAGTTTAACTGGGAACCAAGTATCAGAAGAAGTTTTAACAAAACCACAGTTTTTCCAGGAATGTTCCTAGACAGGGAACAATGCTTAGAAATCAGACTTTCTGAAAATATTAATCAAAATGTTAGTATTTCTTTAAAGACAAAAATAGACATTTCAGTTGTTTGGTAATAAAATCCACATTTTGTTATCAGAGAAAATAAACACTGCCTAAAGCTCGACAGCAGGAGATGCCATGTTAAGTATTGCTGCAGATTATTGTTTGATCTCTCGAGTGTTTAAATTATTCTGCACTAGTGTTCATTAAACAATAATGTACTGGGTTTGGATTTGTTGGCCATCTGGTAACTTTGTAAAGGAGGCTAAAATGAGACAGTTTCAGGGAACTTAAATTCAGGCTTAAAACCAAATCAAGCCTTTCAGACCCCTTTAATATTGTGCAAGATAGAACGTATCGACTGACAGTGCTTAGGATGAGAGCATTAGACTTAAATGTTCAGGGACTGTTTTAAAAAAGAAAAGATTGCTTCCTTGTCCAGAATAAATATTGATTTTTTTCCTTAAAGATGCTAATGTTTGCTAGCATTCTTTGTTTACATTGAAAGTATTGCCAAATAAAACCAGGCTGTCACAACCTAAACCACTGACATAAAAAAGAATTCATGTTTTATATGAAGTACCAGAAAACAAAATGTAAAAGCTACTAATATTTTTTGTGTGCTAAGGGACACTTAAGCAATGCAAGCAATAGATAAAGTAGAATATGAATGTTTTTGTCTTAAGAGGAAAATTTCAGTAATTTCAGGTTGAATCAGTCTTACTAATTTCAGACCGCAAAGAAAATTGAGAACATTCAATCCATCAAAAAAGAAAAATCACAACTTTAACTGACCTGTTATTAAGAAGAAAGAAAAAAAATAGTTTATGTCCTGTCATCTGTTGAGAATTTATGTTGTCTCATCTCTAGAGTTTCCCAGAATGCTGGACTTATTACTGAGTGCAGGTTATTGGTAACTATTCTGTCTTTATTTTCTTGGTGACTACTAGAAACACTTATGAGTTGCCACTTATTATTTGTAATAATATGCATTTAATGTTTTCTTCATTGTCATGTTCTAGTGTATAACTTTATTTGGCATTTGTTGAGGTTTATTCTTATTTCTTTTACCCTGAGAGTCCATCTTCTTGATGAGTGTTATATTCTCATCTTCATCTCTTACTGTTTTCCAGTTTCTCATCAAATATCTGTTAGTGTGCACTGCTTTGCTGGAGAGGTCATGAAGGAAAATGCCTGCTTGGCCTGGGAAGTTTTTTTGGGAAACTCCGCTTGTGAAATCCCTTCAGTCAGATGATTTTATTTAAAAACAATTTTTTCCTTGTAAAAACAAACTAAAGAGACCAGTCTCGCCTGAATTCTTGTAGAAATTCACATACTCTTCTTTTGAATTGGCACCATATCAAATACTTACTTGAAGCTCAGATTGGAACAGCTTCCTTTTCCAAGAAAGGAAGTGGAGTCACATATTCCACATAGATGAAAAGTATAGATAAGAATCTTGAGGTGGGATCTGAAGGTGTTCCTGTGTGTTTCTGAAATACCTGGAAGTAAATCTGTCATCCAGAACCCGGAGGTGTTGAATAAAGTTGTTTGTATATCAGATAAAAACCTGTGCAATTGTTTACCAAACAAACCATCAACTTTAACATTCTGGATTGTAAATATTCAGCTTTTTAAAGCCGTGGCAGCTGAGGGTTGTTTTAAATATATCAGCAGCTTGATTGACAAGGCACTTGCCTGAACCAGATTCATTTTACCAGTTGACTTGAGTAGCTTTCTATTTGTTGAAATTTGGCGCTGCAGAAGGACTGTATTTTGCACATTAGCTGTGTAACAAATGTAACCTGCAGGGTACTTAAAAACCTTTAGATGATTGAGTATATACTTCAGAGGAGGTAAATGTTTCTCTGCTCTTCAAAACAGAAGAACTGCAGAAATAGGTACATTATAAATATCATAGAGGCATCCTACAAATATTTGGAAAAGAATTTAAAATTTGAACTACCGTTTTGGTGTACAAAACAAATTTATATAAAGGCTTTATTTTAGAAGTAGTAGGGATATAGATTCTCAACACTGGCTTTAAGAGGATGTACACTAAACATTTGTTACTTGATCCTTTAGTGTGGTACAGGCTTTTGTGAGTCTTCAGAATTAAAAATTTCCTCAGGATTGTTCATGATTTTAGAAAGGTTAAACTTCAAACTGTTTGATTAAAACAGTATTTTCATTTCTTTTTTGGTAACTTCACTGTAGTATTCTTGTCTTTGGGTGTTCTAATGAAATCATGATACAGGGCTGCAGAAGAGATAACTTTCTTTTGCGGACCTGAGAATACCTGGGATTAAGGTTACCATGGAACTCAAAGTGTTAATAGTATGTCAAACAATATATTTGAAATGATTTTATTGGAGAAGCATCACAACCTTTTCCTTTTCTTGAAGTGACTTGTTGAACAAAATATGAGGAAAGTAAGAAACATTCTCTTTGAATGGTAATACTGTAATACCTTGAGTGGCAATACTACATTAATACTATAATATATACTCTTCATGGTGATACTAAATCTGTAACACTGTGTATATGCCTGTGTTATTTTGTAGAAGAGAACTGCACACAATATGGAATATATGGAGAAGATTTAGGGGCCTTTTTTAATTCAGTAGAAACAAATTAAATAGTAGAGTTTGTATCGTTCTAACATTTGAACATTTAGCAGTGCTACTTCCAACTCTTGAACGTTCAACCATTAATGCAAGAACTTTAATGGAGGGAAATAATCTAAAATTGTGTGTGTGAATAACTGGTTGTCTAGATTTATTGTTTCTGTACTAGCTTGTTGCTGCTTTGGTTTCCTCTCAATAGTTGCTTTACAGCTTTTTCTTCCAGAATTACGAGAATTTTGTTTGCCATTGGATTCCCTGTTCTATCTCTTTTTGAAACCAGAATTGTGCTTGAAAGGTGTGTGCTTTTTAACTGTTGGGGACACATTTGTTAGGCAAAAATTGACAGATATTGCAAATGTAAACAATTAGTACACAAAATTCCTTTGTATCTCCACAAATATTGTGCTGGTTATTAGCTAGGGTTATTACAGTTGAAATCTTAGTACATCTTTAATGAGGCTACTTCTTTCTGGCTCTTAAAATGCTATTGAACTCTGTCATAAATGGCCTCTTTATAACTAACACATTCCTTGGCTTCCAGACACAGCCTCAAAGAAGGGGTGAAAATAGTTGTAATCGTGTTTTCTCCAGATAGTAGAAATGTATTTTCTATTTGCTACTTTATCTTTCTCTTTACAGTCTTATATATTCCCTGTGTATGTTCCCTGCATGGAAGTACTGATCCAGCACTTGTCAAAAATGTTGGGGTTTGTATTTGTTAGATAGTGGGGTTTTTGGAGGGGGAATAGTCATTAAAACCTTGTGGGTATTTTACTTGCGAGTCATGAACTAACATAACTGTATTAGCAGTATCCTAATCTTGCCTATTGAATAGTGGGGGTTCTAAACTGTGAAAATCACTAAAGATGTTTCTGTGCAAGGTTCAAACTTGCTTCTAAAAAACAAGTTAGACTTCTGGGGAAAGATAAAATTGGAATATTTTTATTGGAATTGCATATTAGACACTAAACTTGTGTCATTGCATAGCAATTCAACTGTATGCCCAAGAATGTCACATAGCTGAAAGGAACAGCACCTCTGAGCTCTAGACATGTTTCAGTGAGGTAATTTGGACCCCAAACCAGATCTCATTTGCAGTATTTCTTGACTGCACAAACAGCTATGCTTTTTACCCAGAGCAGTTGTTAGGCTCCAGCTTTTCAACTTAAAGTCATTCTCAGTGAAGTTACAGGGCAGGATTTGTGTTTTAGTTAAATTGGCAAGACATGGCTGTTAAAAACCTTTTTGGAAGGCAGGACATAATGGCTGTAGCAGATCCTTTTTGGGGGGGCAGGGTGTGTATGTGCAGATTTATTAAAAGGCTTTTGGTTTTAATAAGACTCTAAGATTATTCTCCTGTGTCTTTATTTACGGCAGCTTTGTTAGTGGGGGACTAGCAGGTAGGAAATTCTAGTTTACTTCTGTTGGAGTGAAAGCTCAGTGTTTCCTGTTTCAGTTGTGCATTTTTTTTCCCACCTCTTATGAATTGCTTCGAAAACAAACACTGACTTCAAGGAAATGTGTTCCAAGGCGTGGGAAAAGAGGAAGGGTTTTGCATCTCGTGAAGGAAGAAGGGGGAGAATTTGGGTTGGTTCCCCTCTCTTTTCTCTAGTGCTGAGCAGAAACAAAAGTGAAATACATTCTCCATGGATCTTAATGCTTCATTCCACATACTGTGAAGTCACAAGCAAGGCAATGGTAAAGACTGTGGGGAGTAATAGATGATGGAATATTTCAGGGAGAATTGATATGGTTAAACCCCCTAAATGTTCTTCATGGACAGAGGCTTACCTGATGCCTGTTTAGATCCTCATGCTGTTTATTTGTATGAATTGTACCTCACGTGGATTTGCTATGCAGCTTGTCACAGGGCACTTTTCACTGTTTCAGATTGTTATATCAATTGAGACACAAGCACTGAAGCTCAAGAGCCACAAAGTTACAACCAACAGTGACTCATCCAGCCCCTCTTGTGTGACCATGAAAAAGTATGGCTTGTGTTCCTTTTAGCTGCCTGATTAACATGCAGTAAAACCTCTTGCCTTTGGGGTGTTCTTTGTGGAAAAAGACTCAACTTGCATTTAGATAATTTCTTCTAGGCTTCCATGTGCCACTCCTGGGGATGCTGTTACTTTGGTGTCTGTTCCTGTTGCATCAGAGCTGTTGGGTTTTGACTACCCTGAGAAACTTTAAATCTGGTGTGTGGGAGGGAGGTAGGACCAGTGTCTAATTCATCTCTGTTTGGGACGAAGGACATGCTCTGTAAAAGTCTTCACTCAAATGTTGCACCGAGAATGTCAGCATCACATTCAGGATGTCAAAATTTGATTGACTTTGGAGATAGGCTGTCTAGGTACAGCAGACTGTAGTGTGGTCATCTCTCCTAGATAAGTCAGAGTCGCTCTTGAGAAGAAGTTTACCTGGACCTATAACCACTTCTTTGTTTTAAAATAAACAAAAACCACCACCCCCTTCCAGCATCAGAGTGGAAAGTTAATCCCACCTGTGTCATACTCGATCCTGGTTTTGGATACTTTATAGACAGACACTCTGGATTCAGGGTGTTTGTACACACTCCCAGCTGACCTGTTATTGTGGTGTTGCTGAATTGCCCCACACATTTGGAGGTTGTCATAGTCTAGGGTGAGGTACACAGTTTTTTTGTGCTTACACTGAAAGTTTCTGCATTGATTGCACATATAGATGACATTTTGGAGAACAGATACAATACATACCCTTTCCTGTTATCCCTCATGTCTACTTAAACCCTATGCTGTAGGAAGCTGCTGAAGGTGGAAGGATTATGTGTCTTTGTACCCTTGTTATGTGATGGTACAGTAATTTCCTGCAGTAAAGAAAGTATTAATGTAATGAAAACTGGACTGAGTTTGACAATTTTTTTTGCAAGTTCTTTGTCGCTGTCATATGCCAAGATGTTAAATTTCTGACTCTGACCGAAGTGCGGATTCAACCTAAATGTGTCATAAATACACATCCATCAGTTTCTTGAACAAATCATCAAACCTGGTGGATTGGTGGCAGTAAAGTTGTACAAGAACTACTAGTACACCAGATACCTACAGTGTTGTGACAAAAAAGTCTGGAAGTGGGGAAAACTGTCTTTTTCTTCCTTATTTCAAGATTGTTTTTGCTCAGTGGACTGACATTTGTAATTATTTTGCAATTTTTAAGTGTTTAAAATTTTTTAGATATTAATAATTCTTTTTTCACAAAAGAAACAATCATAATTCTTTTGTCCTTAAATGAATGGTGTTGGTTGCCTTGAAAAATTGCAGAAAATTATATGAAGGTCAACTCAAGTCTTTAGTCCCCATCTTGACTTTTAAATTCAATTGCTTGTGAAAAATGAATCAGTGAGAAGACTGGTATAGAAACCCTTAAATAGAAAGATGGCATATTTTATAGACTACAAAATTAACGATTTTTTCTTACTACATTTAGTCGCTGTTTTCTTCAGTAACAAGCTGCTGGATTTTTTTCAGATATGTTGGTTGATTCCATTGAAATTTTCATCAGCTAGTGTAAAAACTTTCTCAAGAACTATTTGCTGTGGTATATTGTAGTATAAGGGCTTTAGCAACATATTCCCTTTTAATCACATAGCAAAGTAAGACACATAAGAGCTGCATATGTTCAAAAAAAGTCTTAAAGGAAAAATTGAGATTAAATGCGATGTTTTTAATATACTTGTACTGTCAGCATGCATGAAACCTAGTATGGAAGGAATAAGAGGAAAATATCCAGTAACTTGGAAATCATGATTTTAAGCAAGGAGGTTCCCTGGTGATGAACTTTGTTTCTATAAGTGCTTTTGGGTTTACATGATGCAGTCAGAGAATCATCATGTTGTGAGAAATCTAATACTTATTTCTGTTTTGAATTATCAACAATTGTTCTGGAATTGCTTTAACACTCTTAAGAAGCTTGTTATTTGTAGTGTGTGCTAATGTTAACCTTTCCTGGTGTTGGATCAAGATGCTTCCCAGCCTTCGACCCAGAGCAGTCAATTTTCTAATCACGTGCTTTAATGGAAAACTTTTGTGTTCTTCACTCATAGTTTTATAACTAACTGTTTCTGCTTTGTTACCCTGCACATTTTCACTTGTACTGTATTCACAGTAACCACTGCAATAAAATGAGTGTGCTGAGGAAATGGTACAGTTCAGAGATGGAAAGTTATAATCCCAATTCTTAATGATCATGCTGCGGAACTTTCTAAAATATCTTAGAACATAATTTAGTAACCTACTAACTAGAACTTGATTGTGCTTTAGTAATTTAATGTTCTGCTTTGTTTGCTTATTTCCTTACTTGTCACCAAACCACAGATTGACTTAGTTTTCTCCAACCTTGTGAAACTAGCCCATAACTGGCAGTAGGTATGTGGTTTAACTATTATGCTGAACATAAATTAATTGCAACTATAATTGATAGTACTGCTAGGTTAGACTGGGATTAACATGCAGATAGTATAAAAACAGTTTTAGAAATGAGGGAGAGGAAAGGAGACTTCAAGCAATCAGCCCACATTTTGATAATGTCTTTGAAAAGTGAACTTTAATTATTAGCAGTGTGGGAGATGTGTCTGAAATCTAACACTTTTCTTACGGAAAATATAGGTTTGAAAAGATGGAAAGTTACTCTGACAATACCTAATTCTTGAGAGTAAGCTGCTGTTTGGGTTTTTTTACCTGTTTCTAGTTTTAATGTGATACTGTAGAAAGTAGGATATACTCCCTAACTGGCTGCTTGCAGTACTGTCATTTTGCCTTGATGTACATCCTCTGCATGAGAATGTACTGGCTTTGTCTTCATTGACTGAAGCTTTTTTACTGGCTAGAAATCTCCAATTAATGCAATAACATGAATTCCCCTCTTTCCTGAGAAAATATCAAAGTTAAGATGTTGCAGAACTGTAGAATCATAGAATGTCCTGAGTTGGAAGGGCCTGCAAGGATCATCAAAGCCCAGCTCCTGTATAGAATACACTATGCCATCTAATACTGAAATGATGCTGTTCTCAGTTCTCTGACTGATTTTGGAAGGATTCTTCTTCTATGTGGTTCACCCAAGTTTCCTGGAACATAGTGGGGATTTTGTATCCATCGTTGTCCTGCTATGAAACACAGAAGACAGAGCTCCCAAGGAACTGTAGTTATCAGGCTTGTCTATTAGTCACTTCAGCCTTGGAGCACCTGAAGCTTGAGAGTTAGTAGGTGTTACCAGAAGAAAATGCTGAGGCAGTGGAAACTCCTCTATCAGTGCAGCCTGAAATCTCCTTTCAGGGCTTTGTTTCAGAGAAATAGGTTAAGTAGAGACTGCTAGCCTGGTTTTTTTTGCAGCCAAAGCCATCTGTGAATGTTGAGATACAGTGAAGCTTTTACAGAACCGGATCATTCTCATTTCGTTGTTTATGCTGGACTAGCACTTGGGAAGGCTTTTTCCTACCATCACGAGGGCTAGGAATTGTTACAAACAGTTGCTGTTTGAAAGCTGACAGGAATCAATGGGGAAATATTGACATGGGTCACAAGTGGACGCTGGTTTTCAAGTAATTTTATCTGTAGTATCATATGTATGTGCTAAGTATGATAACTATTTTAGTTGCCAGCTTGGACTCTTTGGACACTTTTTTGCTCTAGGTCCTTCCTGTTTTCATGCTGTGTTTATTTGCAACAACAGATGCAGAGCATTTAATGTACCAACATAAACTGCAAAGTGTGATACCTGAAATCATACTAAACTCTCCATTATTTGTGCTACTTAGCAGGGGAATAAGTTAACCAGTGATATCCCAGTTGGAGGTTGATTCAGCCCAACTGAATCCCACACAGCTCTTCTGGCAGAGTGACAAAAGGAAATCCAGCTCACTGTGGTTCATTTATTCCTCACTATTGCAACCCAGAGCTGCAGAGGCACTCCTGAACAGTCCATTCTCCAGCTGGGTTTATTACCATCAGCTACTCTTGGTGTTTCCCAGAGCCCTCAGTGATAAGAAAATGGTGTAGCAAATCTCCAGTTGGATTTGCAGGGACTTGAAGCTAAAATACTTGTGGAACCAAAGCAGTTTTAGGAAGTCAGAGCCCCATTTGAGCAGTGCTGTTTCTAAGTCTGCATTGAACTGTCTGCTGCCAAAGGCTTTTCTGGCATTTCTGTGTTCATAGGTACAGAATCAGAGACCTTTGTAAACTGACCATAGATAATCAGAAGATAGTAAGTAATTTGGGCATTTCTGTGGTAGTTTGGTTCACATTGCTCCATACAGGTACATTTTTCTCACTGTATAAAAGTACTAGGGGATTTATTCTGCCCTAGTAGTGTTTATCTAAATTATTTAAATGAGACCACAGTTGAACATAATTCATATGGGTTTTATTCCCCTCCTGTTAGTAAGAAAAATGAAATGCCTACCTTATGATAGAAATAGCTATCTTATTTCATGAAATGAGTGCATTAATACAACATTTTTTAAGTGTGCCCTAGTATCTTCTTTTATGCTTTGATTTTTAGGGTAACTTTTGTGGAAGCTTCTCTTGAATTTTTTTGTTTCTTTGAGTATTTCTTAATGCACTTAGGCAAATTTTGCAAAACAAAATATGTTCCTGTGTGATTGGTGCATTCTCAGAAGATCACTGCCAGAACTGTCCCTGAAGAGTATGGCAAATGAACTGTGGGTGTCCTGGAGTATTGTAGGAGTGGTATTTGACACTCCTGTATTTACTGCCCCTCAGTATGGTCAGAAAGGAGATTCAAAAGAACATCACTGTTTTACTATCTGATGTTTTGCCAATTAGAAATGTCAGACAAGGCTTAGGAGTCAGATTGAGGATTTGAGATAAGTGAAACTCCGTGAAATATTTGTTGCGTTCTCCTTGAAAAGAAGCCTGGAAAGGAGTCACAAGAACTTTAGTATATTAAATAAGGTTTATGCTTTTGAAGTGAGTTCTTCAAATCTCAGTAGGCTATATAAATGCTTTCTTTAATTCACAAACAGCACTTCTGTGGTATTAGGTAATGTGCCTTTACAGGCTTTCTGAAGTGTTAAATAGATAAATAAATTGACAATTAAAGTCAGAGATCTGTATTTCCTGAACTGATTGGACAGAGTTCTTATTAATATGGTAGGATTCCCCAAGTTGGGTTTGAAAAGCTGGTTTGTCTCTTTTTAAAAAAAAATACTAAAGCAGATTTGTAGTAGAGACTATAAAACCACTGTGGAAGTTGGAAGCATGCTTCTGAAACTTAAGTTGTTTCAAAGACTCATCTCCCCACTGTCACATGTGGTGTTTGTCACCACCCCACAAACCACTTCTGTCACGCAATGAATAAGCAGAATTAAAATCGAGCTTTTCTAATGAGGATGGAACCAAAGGCCTCGTGAATGTAGTTCTTTAAGTGCGTGTCTATGGTTAATCATACTTAACTTTTTGACCATTTTGTTCCTTAAAGAATATACCAGTGAAGTTTTCTGTGGTACCAGAATAGCAATTCCAATGAATAGACGTGTCACGGAAGCGCCCAGTATTATCTGCAGAGGCTCCAGACGGGACCTCTGTCCCTGCTGTTGGTGTCTGAGTATCTTCTTGGAAGCATTTTGGCACATTACTGACTTAACCCAAATACTTTGTACTGTAGACAGTTGTTTATTAAAAATTAGCGTGAAACTGGACTGTGACGGGTCTTGCTGGCTGTCTTGCCATCAGCTTACAACAGTATGAACAAAATTCTTTCTTCTTCTGCCCTGTCATTACCCCCTTTCTGCTATTGAGTACATTCTCCTCCTTCTGGTCACTCTGGGCTGTAACCCAGGAAGTACTGGATCTTGTGCATCCCCCAGCAGGCTGTGAGCACACTGCAATAGCTTTCTACAGGAATTTTCTATTGTGTGTAGGGCGGAATCCTCTGCTGAGTCTGGCACTTGTGATAGTTTGTTCAAAGTTCAATTTTAAAATTTCTTTCTTTACTCCTTAGTCAATTCTTCCTCTTCCAAAGCACAAAGTAGATATTATTCTATGTAGGGGGTACTACTATAAATCGTAAAGAGTGCTCCTTACTCTTTTTGATTGCTCTCAGGACTGTACTTACATATCTTCTATTACCCATGTCACAAAACAGCTGGCAAACATGCATTAAAAATGTGGGTCCTGAAGTGTTTTAGGAACAGATGTATGTTAAAATCAATCTGTATTTCATTTCAAGGCTTTGCCTTGGAGCTGTACTATGCTAATCCTCCTTTCTGGTCTGTTTAGCAGGTTGCAGAGTAGGGGAGGGTAGATCAGACAGGGGAGAAGGCTGTGCTGAACTCTCATAGCATCTCTTTCTAGAAAATGAAAGTCAATACTAGTCACTCAAGCCTTTTTGGCTTACAGCAGGTTCAAGTTGTACCTGTGAAAGTATTTTTTTTGCATGCCTTTAAAATAGGCTAAAGCGAAAAGGATCATCTTACTCATGTGCTTTTTGATACCTAACCTGACTTCCTCAAGCTTGTTCTTTCTCATGCAAAATAACTTTTGCTTCTAGTCGTGGTTTGTTGAGGTAGTTTTTCTTTAAACTTCTTTCTTACTTTTTTCTAAGCAGAGTCATGACATTTGTCCCATAAAAATAAGTAAGATGGAGAAAAAAAACCTCTAAAACTCACAACTACGTTGAGATGTGGAACAATACACAAAATCATATCAGTGACTGTGTGTGGAAAGTATCATTGTTGCTCTTTGCTTCCCCCTCCCCCCCCTTAATTGGAGGCTTATAGCCTATCTCAGCCTCACAGTTCATAGCAGATATAGCTGAATTATGTGTATTAATTTCACTATTTCTAGACTCCTGGTTGCTTTCAGTCTAAGCACAAGTGGTATTTTTCATTTTGACACAGGAAAGGTCAGCGTTACATTGGACAGTGTCTTCTGTGTGCAGTGGTATTCTTCATGCTGAGTTACTAACCAGGTTTCTCTGCCCGTTGTGTTCACAGGTTATGCTGCAAATTTGTTTTTAGTGTTGCAAAGATGAGTGTAGTTTGCATGGAGCCTTCCAATAACTGTTTACGTGCCTTGTTAAGAATTGCATCTTCCTGTTCCTCACTGTAGCAACGTTTTCAGATAATATATTTAGCACTTTGGTCACTGTGTGGTCAGAGACCTACTGCCATATCTCCAGATATTTACTGGTTTTACTTCACTGACTAATATTGCAATTTTTTTAATGCTAATTCTGTTACTCTTTTTAGTGTTCAGGGATATAATCTGTGATTAAGTCCTTGTAGAAGAGAAAAAATTTGAAAACTAGTACTACTTGATGTACCTTTTTTTTATCTTAATTTACTGTGCCATTTGTCTTTGCTCTGTAAATGCCACTTTTCTGGTTTATTAGACACGTATTTTTCAACTAAATTAGTGCCAAGTTTTATCCACATTTGCATAGATAATTTGATTATTTTTTTTTTACTATATCCAGATAAATTTTGTGAAAATGTTTTTCTGTATGCAAGAGAAATGCTAAATTTTATGTTGTTTTTTCTTTTTCTCTTTTGCTTGATGGATTATTGGGGGACGTGAGTTGCCAAATTGTTTTTTTTTTTTTAATTGAAGTGTGCAGTGAGTGTCCCAAGTGTTTTAATAGTTTTAGAAGAATTCAAGAAGAAAACTGGCTTTCCAAGCAGATGATCTTATTTACAATGCCCTTCTGCCTGTATGTTTTTGTATAGTCAGTGACAAACAAGATTTACATTTTTACCTAGCAAAAAACCTCCCCCGTCCCCAAAAGAACACAAGTCATGGATGTTTTGAGTCTTCAAGATGATAACGATGCATTGAATATAGAGGGAGGGAATCATGAACAACCTCTATTTTTCTACTTGTGCAGAATACCATTCACTGGAGATGCTGAACTTGTTTGAAGCTGTGTTCAGTCTTCCTCTTGATAGTCTTACACACCACCACCATGTCAGTGTCGATAGAATGGCTGGTTTTGCAACCACCAGAGTTAAGTTTCTGAGTTCTTTAGTGTACCTTTTTAAATCTGGATGTCTGCACAATCTGAAGTAACAAGCACTGCTGACTATTCTTGTATTTTTTATTTTCCAGAGAGAACTTACACTTTTCTCTTCCTCCTCAGTTTTCAGGTTGCCCAGGCCTAACTTGTTTGGGATGATAAAAGCTGTATTACTCTTGTTATTTCCCAGGTTTCTGAAAGGCAGGGGCTACTCTTTATTATCAGAGGGTTTGACTCTCTCAAATTTCTAGGATTTGAAATAGATGGAGGGGAGAAAAAAATTACATACTGTTGTGAGTAAAGCAGACCTCCTGTCACTCATCTTAATTGCAAGTAGCTTGTACCTGAGAGACAGGTATTGTGGCTTTTCCAAAGTTCCATGTCTCATGATATATAGAGCTGTTTTCATCTTGGTTATAAACTGCTGATGTGCTAAAAGTACTGGATAATTAGATTTTTAAACTTCATCACGGTGAATATTGTAAAAGAAGAGAAGAGGGGGTTTTTTCTGAGTGACCCTCTTCATCAATGAAACTAATACCTTGTGATGTTTGTTGAGACTTTAACATGAATCTTTTATTTCAGAGGTTAAGAAGATTATCAACAAAATACAGAACAGAGAAGATCTACCCAACAGCCACTGGAGAAAAAGAAGAAAATGTTAAAAAGAATAGATACAAGGATATATTGCCATGTAAGTCTGATTTACATGTTAATAGAAGACAAAGGAAAATGCTTGTTATTCTTCATGTATTTTGGATTTTACTATTTAGTTACTACAGAAAGGCAAAATTGGAGATAATTTACTGAAAGATAACCTTCTTAAAATTTGTATTTTTAACTGGGAAGGCAAAGTGAATGAACATTCTTATATTTTGAGAGAGAGGTATCACCTGAAGATAGAAGTGCTGGTTCTGAAGCCATATCAAGCCAGCACTTTCATTTCAACTCAGAATAGTTGAGAACTTCGCAAGGTGCTTAAATGTATTTTTTCCTTAGAAGCATGTTATTCATGGTACAAAAGAAACAAATGGCAGCATAAACTCCAGATGAAATTTTACAGAGCCTTAAAGCTCTGTAAGTTTGAACTAAAATAGATCTTTTTTTGGTTGTTTGTATCCTACAAATGGTGTTGAAGAACTTTCAATGCTGGATTAACTTTCCTTTCTATTTTACTAGAGCCTAAATAAAATTCTGTTAATGTGTGGACATAGAAAAGTCATAGAAAGGATTCAGAACAGAATTTAAATTTTAAAACCGCCAGTGTGTGGATATAACAGATCAGTGATCTGAAATTACAAGATTGTCTGTTACAAGCTCACTTTGTGTAGCTCATGAGGCTGGGCGCTTCCAGAACTCTTACCATTTGATATCTACCCTTTGATATGAACAGCTGACACTGAGATTAAAGGCTTCTACGCTTCCCAGGTCAGCAATAGGTATATTGTGCTCTGCTCAGCTTTCTCTGAATTGTTAGGAACTTTAATACTAGTTCGCAGTTGAAAATGGTTTTAAGCATCATTAGCTTTCACTTTCAAAATGTGTTCTAGTAATGAACTCCAGTGAATTATTGTGTTTAAGGTTGTTGTATACCCATGTGCTGGGTTTTTCTAGTGCTGAAATTTTTACTGTTTATTAGTGCTTGGAGCAACAATTCAAGCAGTAAACTTTAGCCTAAAGCCAAGGCCCTAGATTGTTTAGCAAGGTGGGCATGGTGCTTGCTGCTGCGCTGAGAAGGAAATAGGCATGTGTTTAGATTTCACTGGGGGATGTACATATAACATAGATCACATCTTGAAGAGTAGTGTGTCACTGAGCTGAACTGCAGCAAAATAATTAAATATCATTAATGTTTTTGTGTTTGTTTTGGGTTTTTTTTTAGTTGGGAGGAAGTGTTTAATAGATAGAGTGAAAAGAGAGAGGAAGTGGTTATTGTCATCTTATCAGCAGTGGATATACCCTTTCTTCTGTCCTGGCATTTTGGTAGACCATGAACAAAACAGCAAAATCATGGTAGCACCCAGGCTGTTGGGGAGACAGTAGCACTACAGTAGTGAATGGCTGCAACTAGAGCAGTAGATCTGCATATCTTTCATCTGCATGAAAATAAAACCTGAGTCATTGGGATCGCAGCTCACAGTGGGGAAATGAATGAACCTCAAAGCTGACATAGAGGAAAATTGAAGGCATATTCTCACTCATACAGTGAAAATGTCTTCAAACATCCAAGGTTTTCAGTAATAAATTGTTGGGAGACCAGCTTCACAGAAATGAGAAGAACCAGGAGAAAGGTGATGATACTTTGCCTATCTCTGGTAAATCCAGGAAAGAATGTACATTTGTAAGTTAATCAGAGATTAGGGATATGTTTGTCACAAATTGTTACTGCTACCAGAGAGATCAGTTCTAACTCAACGCTGGCTTCAGAGTAAAAGATGCATGTTTCTGTTACAGTTTACTAAGTTTACAGTTTACTAAGACATCTTAAATGATAGTTAAATGAAACATGGTGTTCACTGGTCACCTGAAGAACCAATTAGTCATTGGGAACTGAACCTTTAAGTTACACAGCAGTATCCGAGCACTTAATCTTCTGAAGCTGAAACCTGCAATGGATTTTTTCTTGGAGAATTCTATTCTAGACCTAGAACTCTGTAGGAGCTGAGCTGTGGCACATAAAGACAGGCTGGAAATGTTGAGATTTGAAAACTGCTGTAGAATTTTGGATCTACTGGGCTGGGAAGATAGGATCCCTCATTAGCCTGCTACTTTAATTAGTCTGTTCTGCCACTTAAAAGCAGTTTTTAGTATAAAGCTTGTGACAGTACTGCATGCTTAGAGAGTGTTCTTGCTTTAACCTTCTGTGTATCAGAGTGTAATACAGTTAATGGGTTTTAGATTTCTCTAGGCCTTTATGTGAGTGTGGTGTCTTTAGAATCTGTGATCTAAAAGTCTTGTGCTTTTTTAGGAAACCTTTCATTGTAATGCAGATATTTTTTTTGCATGTTTTGAGAAGTCTGGCAGAAAAATTTCACCATCTTGCAAGCTTTTTGAAAGACCTTTTTGTATAGAAGTTACTCTTAGCATGTAGGTCTTGTGGGCATGATTCATTGTTTTATTATCAGTGGTGTTTTGACAAAACAAAACACCCAACTTAACCATATTTACTCTTTTGAAATATATTTGTTCTTTGTTTCTTTTTCTTGAATTTAGGTCTAATCAAATGCTTAACAGCTGTTCTGTTGTTGAGAAGTTGACCATGGGAGCAGAAAGTAGCATAAATTGCTTGAGCAGATGCTGTTTCTGCAGATACTTCTGTTCCCCCATTTGAAGATAATTTTTTTTCTTATCTGGATTTATGACTAAAGGAGCCTCTATTGTAGAGATAGAGAGAATGATTTTTGTGTCATAGCTAGGAAGTATTGTTGTCAACAAGAGCTGGAAGGACTGGTGAACCTGCCAACCACCTACCCCTTTTTAGTAACAATCAAGTATTAAAGGTGCAGGGTTTTTTTTTAATGCCAAAAAGAATACCAAAATGTTTAGTTTGTTCTGTCAACAAGTAATAAGGCTATTTTTAAGACTGCTGAGGATTTTGGTCTCCAAAGAGCTGCTGTTTTTACAAGCAGCTTTCTCTGAGTCAGTCAATAATGTTTGAGGCAGAAACTTGACGTGTCAAAACCCCTTAAATGAAGGAATCTGCTGCTTTCTAGTTCAGAAGTGCCCCAGCAAAGTGCCCAGCCCAGTGTTTGGGGGATAGAGGTCAGTCTGTGCCTGAGCAATAAACCCCAGTCAAGTTCTGTGTTGCAATACCTGACAAAGTACTCCTTGGCAGAGACTTTAAGACCTGCCAGCTGCATTAACTCTGCACTGGCATTTTATTCTTTCTGCTTTCCGTAAGTGTGCCTTTAATTCTGACCGTCATGATCTGTGTTAATGTTGTGTAGCAACAATTAACTACAGTTTTCATGGCTTCTGATTAATTGATTTTTGACTCTTTGTAATGATGCATTCTTGGAATTCCAGGAGATGGTACCCTGTGAACTTGAGCATCAGAAGCACCACATAGCAGTAGGAGCTGCTCTGCTTATCTCTACCTGAGTTGATTTATTCATAAATTAAATGAACTGACTTGCGTGTGTGACTAACCTTTGGGAAATGTTCTTTAATGTACTATATATATTGTATTTACTGTCACATACTGATTTACCCGTGTTGTAATTCTCGTTTAAAAAAGCCCATTATTTTCCTTTTAGTTGATCACAGCCGAGTTAAACTGACCTTAAAAACTCCCCCACAAGATTCAGACTACATCAATGCAAACTTCATTAAGGTATGTATTACTAATTTAACAGTTCTTGAATTCTTTTTTGGCTTTTATTTTGTGTCAGTGCAGTTTTAATATTAGAGTCTGAGATGAGAATTTAAAGCTGTGAGGGAAGATATTCTTTTATTATGACTTGAGTAAATTTGCAAACATGATGCCATTTCTAACACAATTTTTAAAGCTTTGATATTACTCTTAAGCGAAAATATAAAATACTTCATTTTAAGGTGGCATGCAAGCAAATTGGAAATTTATACCATAGGAAAATTGAGATGCAGTAGTTGTGTTCAGATGCAGTTGTTAGTGATAAAAATATGCCATTTTAAGAAAGACTGTTTTTAGGGACTGTAAATGAGGTGTTTGACAAATTGTGTATATTAATACACACTTCTTGCTGTTCATGGCAGAAGTGTGCCAATGGAATTATGTCTAACATTCTAAAAGAGAAACCAGAATTTGACTTACAGCCAGTTTTGTTTTCAAAGTATTAATGTCTTGAGCTATCTTTTACTTTATTCTGATGTTTTTACCCAGCATTTATTATTCAGAAACAGGTATTCCTGTAATTCTCCCTGCTTGAATATTTAACTTGAAAGGCTGAATATGAATTTCTTCAAGATTTATATAAAACAAATTTCAAAACTTCATATTTTTAAAATGTATTAGTGGGAACAGGGAACTTAAGTTTGTTCAACAGGATGCTTTTTAGCAGAAAGATTTTCAAATTTTCGTTACTGAATGTTTGAAGAAAAAAAATGAGGACTTATAGGGAATCTTCAGAATCTGAACAGAACGTACAGAAACTTGTTTTCTGTGGCAGACTCTGGCAGTGCTGTAGCTGTTGTAATCTTGGGCCCCCTCGAGATGACCAGCAAAATTCCCACTAATGTAATTGGGACTCATGTTTGATATTCACCCTTCCTGTTGTATATCAAAAAAAAGATATTCTAATTTTACATTATTATAACGGAAAGCCTCTTTAGTTCAGTGCAGATAAATTTTCTTTATAAACTTTAATGGTTCCTTTGTGCAATCCCAGGGAGTCCATGGGCCAAAAGCATACGTTGCTACACAGGGACCCTTAGCCAATACAGTCATAGACTTCTGGAGGATGATATGGGAATACAATGTTGCTGTAAGTACCTACTGAAAAACTGGGTGTTACCTCATAGCATAACAATTGTCTATTTTTTGCCCAAGTTGACTTTCATTACCAAAATATATTGACAGTGATCTTGTTCATTTACTTCCCAAATCTTGTTTTTTGTATTTTAAATAGCATTCTATATGTAATTAATATTATTTATTCAATTTAACAATGTAAATTCAAAGTAATAATTTTATTGAATGAATGTTAAATTCTTCATGTTTATGAATAGGTTCTTGCTTCATTATGTCTGTCCCATGGGAGACCTTACAACTCTGACTTTATGTGGACTGACAAAATCAAATACAGAAGCAGCATGTGAAGCAAAAAAAACCCACTTACTTTTCTATTTATACTGGTTTGGGATTACTTACTGATTTATGTATTCTACAACTGTTTATTTACAAACAGCTATTTTCAGGAATACTGTTAAAATTGGGTATGTTCAACAAATTATTTCTGAAAATATTTTTTTGTTTTATCAAGCACCTAAATCATGGCTTACTGTAACAAATAGCTTACCTGTTGGTGCATTTTTATTGTGCTGTTCACAGTAATGTATCAAAAATAGCTTCACCTAAGAATTTTAATTCTTGGTCCTTTTTTGGGTGGGTTTTTTGGGAGGTTTGCTCCTATTTTATGCCATCTGTGTCACTTTAAGCAAATATAACTATGTTTCTTCCAGTTGGCAAATGGTTCTATATTTTTATGATTAAGTTTAGAGTTTACATTCAGACTGA
This sequence comes from Corapipo altera, assembly GCF_003945725.1. Taxonomy (NCBI): domain Eukaryota; kingdom Metazoa; phylum Chordata; class Aves; order Passeriformes; family Pipridae; genus Corapipo; species Corapipo altera. The sequence continues at coordinate 11,058,088 of NW_020884881.1, forward strand.
ATAAATAAAATTTGTACAAGATTACAGTGAATTTGAATTAAGTAGCCTTAATATGTTGTATTAGTGATGTAGATTTTGCGAAGGATGAAGCTTTGTTACTTTTTTAGAAGTAAAGGAGTATGCCTATGCAGGTAGGAAAATAGTATTAATTAGTCTCTTCTGTAGTAGCTAATTAAGGAGTTTCAGTATCTTCCTGATAGAAGCAAGTAGGGAAGTGTTGGTTGAAGTTACTTGATCTAAAACCAACTGACTTGGAACATCTTTTTTTCTTTTCAGATAATTGTAATGGCCTGTCGAGAGTTTGAAATGGGAAGGGTATGTATCCTAACTACAAAACTGAATGAGCTGTGCTCGTGTGGGGCAATACTGGTGAAGCTGCATATGCCAAATCCATAACTGTAATAATATTAATATCTTAGCTGGAATGAGAATGCCTATCCTTTTATTTCTATCCATAGGAAACAGTTAATGAGTCTGTATTTCTTTGCTCCATTTGTGGTGTTACATTATTATTTAGGTGTCATCTCAGTGAAATATGTGTTTGTACACAGAACTGTACCAATGGTTTGTTTCTGGTCATGTCACTATGGAAAAAACGTGTCTTGCTCTTTATGGGATGTGGGCCAACTATCAAAATCTTGAGTCCTTCTGAATTTCCTGTCAATTGATACAGCTGCAAAAACAAATTTTTTTTAAAATCTCTCTGCTTTATTCTTATGACCTTAGGAGGAAAAAAAAAAGTGATCCAGAATTGTGAATTCCCAGCTTTCAGAAAAAAACTAAGCTTTCATTGCTCCCCTCTGTTTGATGCAAGCCTGTGCATGTATGTAGGCAGACGTGAACTTCACATCCTAATTTACATAGTGTCTTTTGGCTGTACTTACTGGTCATCTGGGGTCTTGGTTTTGTTTTCCTTTTGTTATCCAAAAGAAATGTTATTTTACTATCTTAAAAGAAGTCCAGAATAAGGCATTTGGGGTTATCATTTTGTCTGCTCTGCTTCTGTTAATCATCACATCCTTCAGTGCTACGCATGAATTAAATCAGAATTCTTTGCTTTAACAGAAAAAATGTGAGCGTTACTGGCCTCTGTATGGAGAAGCAGCTGTAACTTTTGGACCATTTCGTGTTTCTTGTGTAAGTATAAAGCTTTATAAATTAATTTTGTAAGGATTTAGTGCTTTTGTACCTTAAAATAAATGTTCAACAAATGGTTTATATTATAAAAGAAGTGCTTTTCTGATCATTCAGTACTAAATTTTACACAAGGATTCTCAAAGGAATGTGCACATTTAAGCCGTGTGGGTTTTTTTGAACCCTCCCTGATTGTTTTGTTTTCTTTTTTTAAAGTAGGGAACCTGTGTGCCTTGGTCTTATATCTTTGTAGTTATTACTTCTTCAGCTTTACATGATGTAGTCTTGAATGTCTGTACCATACTCAAGAAATCAAATACTTGTGCAGTTGTTTTGTCTGTTATGCCTTGCGTGTTCTGAAGGTGCACGAGAAATGAAAATTTCTTCTATTGTTGCTTTTAAAATCAAAACAAAAATGAGTAGTGGGTCACCATGAGGTCTCAGTCTTTTCCTGAAGGATTCCTAAGGAATAACTGTAAGACTAAGAGAAGTCATGATGCATTTGCCATTTACAAAAGGAAATAGCAGAAACTGACTCCATTAATTGTGAGGTTCTCAGGGTATGGATGAGAATATGGCATGTGGGACCATAGCCACCAAAATCAAAATGATCAGCATTCCTTAGGTGTGGGATAATATCCAATCTACCTTTGTCCACACCTGTTTATGTATCTTTATTCCTTCCTACTTTAAATGTGTTTCTGGCCTGTTTGTCCAACTTGTAGCTCTTAGGGCTGTGATCACATTCTGGGTGAAACCAAGGTCCATGCAGCCCATCTCTTGTGTTCAATGACAACCTAATGACCTAAGGGAAGAGAACAGAGAAACCATGTATAAGATGATCCTTCTCCTTGTACTTGTCAGCTTCTAGCAATGGACAAACAGACTTCCTTAGTTGAGTGTGTCCCTGGATTGTCCATACTTTTATAAATCAGGCAGTGCATGATTAATTTGATAAATTTTTTGTTTGAGCTTTGCTTTTTGTCACCTGCTCTTTCTGACGTTGGCATCATGTTGATGGAAGAAAACACTTCTCTGTGTCTTTATTTTTAATCTTTCCACAGAGTAGTTTAGTCAATGTCTACCTTGTGCTGTTAGTTACTGTTAGGGTGGGAATGAAACATGGCACTGAAGTGATGAGCATGGCTCTCCTTAGTGTGAGTGATCTTACTGGGAACTTTTTACACTGGAGTTCATCATTGGCCTTAGCTGTTCATGGTCTAAAAGAGTGGAATTGATCCTTTCCAGATTGATCTCAAAACTGTTTTTTACTTCTCCTTAAATAAATTATGTGGGTTTGGACAGAAATTGCTGCTGTTTTCCAGCTGAAGTGTTTTAAGGTGTTCAGAGAGAGCTAACATGCCAGTTTTTTGAGCTATTAATACTACTTTGAAATAATCTACCAAGAATTAAGTACACTTCAAGTTTATCTTGTCAGGAAATATATATACTTGCAAATTTTAGTCTATAAAAATTCTGAGTAACCTTTTCCGACCTTAAATTGATGTAAATTTGGCTGGTTTTTTTCCCCTGTCCTAGTGGTATTGGAGAAAAGGGTTTGTGTGTATGGTGTAATTGATTTCTTGGCCACAGCTGAGAATGTATTACCTGCAGGTCCACAAGTGTCCATGGGCTCTGTTGCTATGCACCATCTCCTTTAAACCTGCAAGGTGTTGCAATAGTTCATGGGAAATGGTAAATTCCCAGTGGGAGACAGAAATATATTAAAGGATATATGCAATCTCCTAAATTCTCTGTGGGTAGCTGTAATGCTAAGTTTTTCAAGGCATCATCAGATTCTGATGTTACTGATATTTTAAGTACAATAATATTGTTTGATGTCTGCAGTATAAACTTTCCTTGGTATTCCAAAGGCAGATTTGAAAATTTTGGGAACCTAGAAGCCAGGCTTTTTAGGCCACAACCAAGATAATTAATGATTCATTCAGATGCACCCTTAACTGAAAATAATGAAAAGGGAAAAAAATTAAAGGAGATATCACAGGATAGTGATAAGAAGCTGAAGTTTACACAGCAAAAGTGTTATAGAGAGATGGCTGTGGAAGGCAATCTCTAAATTAAAAGTATAGAGAAATAAAACAAAAGAGATACTTAGAAATATTCTTACAAGATTTATTGATGGTTTCAGGAGCAGACTAGACATTCATTTCAAAACTCACATTTTTAAGTAAAAGGAACATCTTTCACACATGTTATGTAGCAAACTTAGTTGCTGGTATGTTAATGTTTTTATTGGCCCTCTTGAGGAAATCATAGATACAAAACCAGTAAATTGAAAAAGGGCATCTGAGTTTAAAGTTGGAGTTTTTAGTTATATCCTGTATGCTGCATATTGATTCCCCTCCCCCAATTCATTACTGTTTTCTTGTGTTTAGGAAGCTGAGCAAGCAAGAACAGATTACTTCATTAGAACATTATTACTTGAATTTCAAAATGTAAGTACATGGTCACTTCTGGTCTGACCTTCAATGATTGCTCAAAGGTCTCTAAAAAGATACAATGGTGGAAACTCATAAAAATATCTTCACTTCTTTAGATGCTGACTCTGCATGTGTATAAATCATAAAGTTTAGAAGTGATGTTATAAGCTTAGTATATAAGGGAAGAGTAGTGAAACTCTTTGTCTTTTATGTATGTTCGTGTTTATCCTAAGGTGTGTTATGCTATTGAAGACCATATGGTAACAACTAAAAAGTTTCTACCACCCTAGGAGAGTTTCACTGTTTAATCCAATTGAAAATATGGTGACAAACTCAGTCAAACTTGTAAAAAAAATCCTGTTTCTTCTAGTTAGCTTCTTTTTGGGTAAAGTCTGTGTGTGTGTTGGAATTTGCCTTACTCTTTGATTTATTGTCAAGAGGAAATCAGTTTGACTGAAGCTTGATTATATTCAAGAAAGAACTTTGGTGGTTTAGCTTAAAAGTGGCAGTAAAAAAAGGACTAAGAAGATTCTTTTTAATTTTCAATTTTCATATAAAAAACAAATTCAGATATGTTTTTTCTGATAGTTCTGCTAATGTGAAAAATCACTGGTCTTTTCAAAAGTAATTAAGTGAAATTTCTTGATGGACCTTAATAGGCAGCTGTAATTCTTCCTTTTTTCTGATGACCTTGGTTTTACATAATCATCTGGATTTTAAAATGTGGGTTTTCTTAGGCTGCATTGTCTCTAGTTTTTATTACCTATGGCATTTCCACAGGTCTGGGAAAAGTCAAACATCAAAAATAGATAACTTTCCATGCTCAAGAGGCTGCTATGTGGCTTCTTAAATAACTAAATAGAAGGTAGCTTAGGTCTTGAAACGTGTAGCCTGTAACACTGATCAGAAAATTCATGCCCTCCAGTACATTACTTTGAAGGGTGTACTGCAATCCAGAGGTGTGACCACAGCATGGAAAGGTGCAGTAGAACTGACTACCAGTTCTACTGGTAACTGTGGATATCATTATCATTGGATAATGATGAGGAAGAGGATTTTCAGGGATTCAAGTAGCTGAGTAACTAGGCTGTTCTAAAGCCTGCTTCCTACCCTGTCTTTAGTACTATTGTAGCTCATGTTACTAGAACAAAAGTGTACCTATTGTTGTTGCATGATCCATACTTAAATACCGTCTTAATTATTTCTCTCATTTCCTTAATTTCCCTCTGAGTGTGAGCACATGTGCACACACTGTATTTTGTAATATGACAAAACAACACCTCCCTCCCCCCTGCCTTTTCTTTCCCAATGTAAGTTACTAAAGTACAATTAGAAAAAGAAATTTTCATGTGGTCTTTCCCTTTCTTTCTCCCTTTCCAAGTTTATGACTGCAGAGATGTAGAATCTTTTAATTTGGTCCAGTTTTGTGGGTCCTTTATCCCATGTAATAGAGAGGGGCTTCTCTGAACTGTCCCATAGTTCATTTTCTTATGCATTAGCAGCCCTCAAAATACTACTTCAGAATTCCTCTTTTGTTTTTCAAAGTGGTATAAACTGTAAGTATTTTTAATACAGTAAATGACTTTGCTTGTCCACATTTAATCATGCAAAAAGTGAAGGTTCATAGAACTACTTCTTTCCTACACACTCAAATGTGTGTTGTCATTAATGCCTTTCTCCCTGCCTCTCCCTTAGGAGACTCGTAGTGTCTATCAATTTCATTATGTTAACTGGCCTGACCATGATGTCCCTTCATCTTTTGATTCTATTCTGGACATGATCAGCTTGATGAGAGAATACCAGGAACATGAAGATGTACCAATTTGCATACACTGCAGGTATCAAATATATTTATTTTTCAAATTTATGTACATCTTTGTTTTTTGAAGTCTAGGCTTTCGGTATGAGATGCATTAGTTTGGTTCTAAATCAGAATTTATTTGTTTACTTCAGTTTAAAAAAATTCCTTGAGTCAAAACTTAATTCAAAATCATACAGCCTTCGTTTTCTTAAAGCTGATGCCACAGTGAGATTTTGCTTCTATTTCAGTTTAAGACAGAATATCAATCAGAAAGAATGAGCCTTTGAAAGGGAAACCATTTTGTGGTTCTTAAGACATGTAAATCCTCATGAGGACAAAATAGACCTTGAAGATGATTGCCAATCAGTTATGGAAGTGAAAGCTCCATTCACAAAAGGCGAGACTACAGAGCAGGTGCATCACTAAGAACTCTGTCTTTTAATATGACAAAAAACATCTTTAATGGGCAGACTGTAGTTTCCAGTTGGGAAGTCTTTGCTTCTGAGCAACTATTTCATCCTTGACCTGAAATTTGGCTGACAGAAGGACTTGAAACTGAACTGCTGTGAAGATATTTTGGTGAATTCACAGTTTCTGATAATTTATCTGGAAAATTTTTGCCTATGATACTTGATGCTTTTTAAAGCAACAAAAGTTCATGTATTATGTCAGGAAAATAATGAATTCAGATTTCTAAGCCAGGAAATGTCAGTTGTTGGGGCTTATAAACTCTTTAAAGTTTAGTTATTCTCCTAAAATGCATAGAAGTGTACTGACTTTAGCTGCATTCCTTTTTAACTTGTCACTCTTACGTAATTGAGATCTAAACCCATAAAAAACTTACTTAGCACTGAAATATATTTCACTTTGTCCTGTTTCTCTTGAATATCAATATAGTTGTAAATGTTGGCTCTTTACAACAATGTAATTATAATGTAGTAGATATGCATGAATTATAACTTCACGTGTAAAATGGGGGAATTCATGCTATTAGGAAAAATAAACGTGATAGTTGATTGCCATTTTTATAACTTTGATATTTATGTTTTTTATCTAAAGAGCAGAAAATATAGATGTAATACTAAATCAGAAAAATGCAAGAAGTCTTTAAATATATTCTGTTCTGCCATTTAACATGTCTGTCATTAAACTTGGACAAGATCCCTACCGTGTAAGCTAACTACCGTGGTATTACCGTGGTAACTGGTAATAGTGTGATGAAAGAGAGAGCAATGAAATTGTCAACACTGAAGCATCTTTTGTGACCACTGTTCCAAATGGTTATGAAAAACTTGCATTAAAAACTTCAATGCTCCATTTTGCATTTTGCGCTGCTGATTTTTTTGTTTGTTTGTTTTTAAGACACACCATAGTGTCAGGTTGAGTGAGCTTAAAATGATAGTTGGGGGATTTGGATAATTTTTTTTTTAATGTGGACTCTGGAAATATAAAGCTTAGAGTGTGTTTTTAACAAACTAAAATAATTTCTAACACATAACTGTTTATGTTCATAGTGCAGGGTGTGGAAGAACGGGAGCCATCTGTGCCATAGATTATACATGGAATTTACTTAAAGCTGGGGTAAGGAATCTTAAAAGTTTTGTGGCATTCTGTAATTGCATAACTGTGATTGATTGAGCTTCCAAGTGTTCTAAAATAGTGAAATGTTTATGACATTCTGGAACTCCCTCGACAGGTTGGATGTTTAGTTTCATTGCATTCATGCTTTAGTATGAACTTACTTTCCTTTAACAGTGAGTTTTTATCTAAAGGGGTCACTATAAAATTCCAATTTTTAAAAAATATATTTCAATATGAAGTGATTTTTCAAATTCAACTTTCTTAGTCTCTCTGATTTATCTTGCAACTCCTAAAGACTGATATTTCAAATATGGAGGGATAACTTCATTCTGGGATTTTTAGATAATGAAGCATTGTATTAATGACTTTGAATGTCTCATTTTGAAAATACTTGAAATGCTCTCCTCTGGTCTAAATCAAGTGTCAATTTGGAGTTGCTTTTAAAAAAAAATTAATAGTTGCAGTGTGGAGAGAATAGGTTACCTTTAACTACGAAATTAGACTTATTTTTGAATGTCTAACAGCTTTTGTATTGTTTTTCTGGCAAACAGCTATGTTAATCTAATTGACTTGTTCTGTATTTCAGAAAATACCTGAAGAATTCAATGTATTTAATTTAATACAGGAAATGAGGACACAAAGGCATTCTGCAGTGCAGACAAAGGTATAGTTTGTTTTAAAATGGATGTGATAATATATCATTATTCTTTGTTAAGGTCTTGTGCACTAATTTTTTTCTGGTAATCTATTGTAGGAGCAGTATGAACTTGTCCATCGAGCCATAGCACAACTATTTGAAAAGCAACTGCAAAAATATGAAAGTTGTGCAGACTGGAAGATTGCAGATGGAGTGGTATGTGTCTTTCCCATATGAATTTCAATCAGCTGTAGCTGTTACCTTCTGATCAAGATTTTCCTGTGAAGTCTAGTTCTTAAAGATAAGTGTTCAATGGTGTTAAGGCACATAGAGAACTTGTTTGAACTGCAAATGGTTTTTGCTGAGCAGGGACAGCTGGTCTATACTCAATTTACACTGAGGACTTGGTTGTAAAAGTTGAGTCAGGTTATTATAGGAACACTTACAATACACACCAAATGCATTTGCAGTGGGGGAAAAAATGGAAAGAATTATAGTCTGGATGAAATGGAGGACTCTTAATTCAATATTGAATTGTGAAATGTGCCCTTACCTTGGTGAGGTGACAGTAGATGTCAGCTGATCTGTTGCTTGAATTGTCAGTATTTAGCCCAATTCTGATATATTGACAACAAATGAAATTTTGTGGAAAGGCTGACCTTCTGCAAATTACTTTTTAAACAGTGTGATGAAGAGCAAGTGAAGAGTAAAACTCCAGCCTACATATACATATATTTGTATACAAATATATGTAACCATATGTTTGCATACAAATAAAAATAAATTAACACGCACAGTGTGTATATTGGTGAATTCTGTCTGATCTATGTTTAGGTTAAACTCCCTAAAGGGGAAAACCTTTACTGAAGTTTTTTCTTCTTTCCCCCCAGTGTGGTGTTGGGGCCCAATTTTAAAGCAGGAAATAGGTGTTAATCGGATTCTTCACCTGAGACTTGGGTATTGAATGACATTGCTTCTGCCTTGACTTGGCCCAACAGTCTTGACAGAGTTGAGCAGGAATAGCAGTGAATGATCTTACTGAGTTCTTATGTCGTGTTGAAGTACTGTTTGCACTGGAATAGATTGGGAGAAAGAAAAATAAGTTTAAAATGCCTTTTTCAGGAAGCTTTGTGCTCTATCCTTTAAATAAAGGAGAAAAAAAAGTGGAAAAAATAGTGGTTTTCATTGGTAATTACAGTATTTGAGGATTTTTCTGTCTTTCTGTACTTCAGCTTTAAATTTCATGTCTCCTTTAGGTTTTTTCCCTGTTTTATGTTTAGGTATGTCTTCTTGTCTGCTACTGGGCACTATATGAAAAGTGGGTTTTTTGGATTGATATGTTCTTTCTCTCCCACAGTCCAGAACTCTGTCTCATCCTTCATCCCTGACTGTGTTTTGTGTATTCAGTGATTCTATCTGTCCCTTCAGTACCTAACTGTTGTAGATTCCTCCAGTCTCTGAAGGGAGTATGAGTAGTAACTTCAGGACCCTGTGAAATATCTGGAAGCAATTTTAAATCTGTTTTTATTAACAAACATTGCTTTAATTTTAGGGGTTTAGCTGTTCTATAATGTGCTTTCTAGGAAGTCTGTAATGTTTTTCATTCTTGGAAAATAGGCATATATCCTTCTCTTAACTCCTAAGAATTTATATCAGTTAATGCAACACTTCTGGAATCTTAAGTCATGATGAGAAGCCGGTGGACTAAATGAAATATCGATAGGGCATGCTGCTTTTATTAGTTACAAGTTTGATTAAGCTGATATGTGATTTTTTTTTTTTTTCCTGAGGAATGAGTATGATAGGGTTGGAATGTGCAGATTTATTAGCTTTGTACATAAGGGATTTCTAGTTACTTGAGTTTTGGTCATAAAATAAAAGGTAGATCAGTCTACTGTATCTTCTGGTTATTTGACTTTCATTTGACCTATGTCTGTGCTCTTATATAGAATCACAAAAGGTCTTTTATTTGCCTATTACTATATATACTATATTACTTATTTATGTATTCCAGAACATGAGTAAGGCGGGGGCACAACAAACTGATACTGTTTCTGTAACAAAGGCAAGTGCTTTCTGTAGCAGAACTTGAGAGATTTGCTGACTGAGTAATAAAACAAGAGCAAATAGATGATGGATGGGTAATGTACATGGAGGTGAGACAGGGAGAAATACCAACTCTGAATAGGCAGTGATGGAGTTTGAGTTCTGAGTTTTCTTGGATATAATCTTGGTTTGTAATCAGTAAGTTGAAAAGGAAATAGAGTTTTAGCAGTTATTTGGAAACTAATAAGAGCAGGGAACGTAATGTCATTGTGTGAGTACCTTGCAACTGGAATACTGTCTGCAGGTCAAGTCTGCTTATCTCAAAAGTATATTACAGAATTCAAACATTAAAATCCTGGACAAACATCAAAGGTTGTTCTTTGGATGGAACTTTGAGTATTTCTGCAGAAAGCTTGATGGGAAAAAGGTCTCATAGGTAAAAAATTTTTGTATCTAAAGATTTGGTACTTTAATTTGCTATTGTCCATTTGTTAGGAAATTTGCCTTCAGGAAATTAACTGGTTTAGAAAAGTCTTTTACCTCACATATGCCATTTAATGTTTTCTTGGTAGCTTTAACTTGGCTATTAAAACTCTGAGGCTTACTTGAAGACAGTGTTTTTGCTATTCTGAAAAAGCTCCCTTTTTTTCTCCAACGATGTTATGTAGTATCTGTTGTATATAATGTCTGATTTTCCCTGGAAATTTTTTAGTTTGCTTTCTCTTAAAAACCAAACAAGCATTCTGGGATGTATCTTAGTTTAAAAGCTAATTCCGATGCAGGAATTTTTCAAATAACTTTATTAAATACAATGTAATATTCTAAGGTTCCTTCACAGATCTTACTCTGCCTGCAGATGCTACAGTAACTGTGGAATCTTGAACATGTGAAGGATTTTAATTATGTCAGTGGAAACAATTCCAAATAAAATAATGTGCTTACTTTGGATATATTACTGTTAGTTAAATAGGAGATACTACAGGGCTGAAGAGGAAGTGTTTCATTTATTCTATTTTGATAACACTCTGAAGAGCTGGAGTGCTCTGTAGGGTTTGGTTTCATGGTTTTGTTGTCCAATTGCTGTTCTCATTTCAAGCAGTGTTTGGAATGAATTGAGTTACCGAGGCCTTTGTAAGCAGGGCTTGCCAGTAACATCACAGTAAAAAGTTAATCTGATTGGCAGCAAGCACAGTATTCATAGGGAAGTAGCTCAGACACAATCCTGAATGTGTGTTCCTGTGAACTTGCCAGCTTTGCCCTGCTGGAAACAATAACGTAAAAAGTCAACAACAAGACATGCAGTGTTTGAAAAGAGACTTACAGGGTTAGAATTTCTGTTAGGGTTTGATAGAAAGATTCGAAACCATGTAGAGAATGCATATATGATAAGCTATAGTAATTGTATACTCTTACCATACAGTTATACATATTGTAATGTACAGAACTACAAATGTACTTAAAATAATACTAAGTATGGAAATTAAATGAAATGGGAAAAGCTCTGCTCAGATACCAGTACTTTCAACAGTCCCCCTTGTAGCCAAATTTTAGAGTGAAAAATTGCTACTCAGGAGCAATTTTTCTCTGATAAGAAAATAATTCAAATGCTAAATTTGATAATTGGAACTATCCACCCCCCTCCCCTTAGTAGTACTCTTAAATTTTCAAAAAATTAAATTGGAACAGTGTTGGACTCAACCCCTTTCACACTGAAATTTTTGATCATATTGTCATGTATTTGAAGTCAATAACTACTTCTTGCCATCATTGGTTTTGTTAGTACTGCTGTGAAAATATAACACTTGGTGTTGTGTTTGGAAGCTTTGAAACATATGTGAGCTGATTAGTCTTGATCATCTGATATCAGTCAGATTTGTGTCAATAAAATATCTTATGAGTTTTTTGAGAAGCTTCTTCATGATCTGAAGCGAGCCATAGCTATCTTGGAAAGTCTGAGTCAGATGGGATTCTATCAAGTTGGATGTTCTGATTGGATGTAGGAAAAGGAAAATTGATTGAAAAACAAACAACGAAGTTCACTTTCACTTCAAAAATACTTATTATTAAATTTTGTCTCTTGACAGTAACAAGCATGTTACAGTACTGCAAGTCCTTGTTTTACCCTTATCCACAAGTAGAAGCTTGTGTTAATAAACGCTTTCTCCAAAATCTGGCATTGCTGATACTCTCCAGTGTCTCTTGCATTTCTTGCTGTAAAAGAGGCAGAGTTCTGTTGCTGTGGTTGATTGCACTTTTAGAAGTCATGGAGGAATCAACTGCTATAAGAACAATGTTGACATATGAAACATTAGTGGTTTAGAAACTGTAAGTCAAAAGACCTTGCTGTTCATATTCTCTTTGCTGTTTTGCAGCTTGCAAAGATACTTTTTGCCATCATAGCATTCTAAAAAATCATATATGTCTTCAGTGACATTTATCTTATTGCCTGTGCTTAGAATGTTTTATTTAATCTGAGTCACTTGAGTGTATCGTTTCAGTCTGAAATATTTCTCATTTTATCTACTGATTCTAAGTGATTCCCATGATGCTTTATTATAAGAGCAAAAGGAATGCCTCAATTCCTTTTAAGGGATTACTTCTGGAGGAGTCTTTGCAGTAAATTTGCCAGTATTTTATCAGTACAGAAAGCTTCTGAGTGACATTAAATATTTCCACTGTGAGTTCCAAAAAAAATTGTACATTGCAATTCCTGGGCAAAAGGTTTTGCATTGTAGGCAGTGTGTGTGAAATCTCAGTCTAAGACTGTGATCATCTATTTGCTTGAGGTTAGTGACAGCTGTCTTTGGTGATTCAGCCATAGGGGGAAAGACCCACCCTTGGGAGATGATAACACAGTTTAGGTCACTTCAGCAAATTGAATTCAGACACTGCATCTGCCATGAGAATTCCTTGTTTCTCTGCATTACTACAGGAACATGAGTTACTCTTGCATTGTAGTAGACTAGATGTAATCTACATTTCTAAATATTTGACTTTATGGTCTTTCCATTTGTTAATGTAGTCTTTCATACGTAGTTATGCACACATTTCTATATATGTGTGATTTAACAGAATACCTATAAATTCTTAACTCTGAACATTGATCTGAATAGCTGCTCCCTCAGCGAGGACGTTGAAACTCTTGCACTGTTGAGTATTTGATGCATATACACGCAAAGGTTGGGGAAAGATCTTTTTCTTTTGTTTACTGGTCTATTGTTGATGCTTCTGTTGTAGTGAGAAGTCTACCAGTAAGTATCTTCTGTAAGAAAGCAGAGTGCTGCACTGAGCACTTATTTCACTGAATTGCACATTTGTTAATCCATTTTTAAGAAAATTATATGTGAACTACGTATGTTGTCCTGGTTTGTCTAAGCTGATACTTCTAAAAACTGTATTCTGCCTGAGAGTGCAACATCTGTCTAGAGAAGCAGGAGGGTGTTGACTGATGTCGATAAGCTGTGATTAGGAAGGCTGTGGAAGGCTTTTTCTTAATACTGCCATCTGCTCTTCTCAACAGATATGGTCATTCCAGTGAGATACTCTATATTCACTTTTAGGGTTGATCTTCTTTTCCGCTCTGTGCTAGTTTTTCTGCCTGTTTACCTTTTCACTTCTTTTGATATACGACAGGGAAATCTGTGAGTTGATATCACTCAAGGGTGCCCAAAATACCAGTTATTCCCTATTTCTTGTAGCATGGAACTGGAAACAAGAGCCTTGCATTAAGAGTTCAGCCAGCAGCATTTCTTCGGACAAAAACAAGAAGAGAGCCAGTAGTAACAGCAGCACTGATATATGAGTACTCTCTTCTTTCCTGTGTGTGTTAGTGCATTTGGCTACTGCTTTAAAGTTTTATCATCTTCAACCTTTGAAGTAAAAATCTTTCATCTGCTTATCTAAAAGTAAACAAAGTCGTCAATCCGCTGAGCTAATTAAGACAAGAGTAGTGAAGTACCTCTTTTTTTGGTGACAGTAATTCCTATAACATTCTTGCTCCTCATTTAATGTAACTAAAACAGTGAATGAGTATGGAGTTTAACCTAATGCACAGATGAAAACTTTTGAACACCTATCTGCCTGAAGCTTTCCCAGTGTACAAAGTTGCGGTAACCACTGACTTTTCTGGGGTTAAATTTTAAAGTACCATTTTGTGTGTGGATTTTCTGTTGTTTTTGGTTTGTTTGGGGGTTTAAATTGTTTTTTCCAAGTAATTGTTTCTGTAAACTCTGTGGTTGTGTATGTGCCTTGGATATTTGAGTTTATACACATTTCTGTAAGGTGTATCCATACTTTGTATTACCAGAGGCAAAAATGGCAATGCCTCTTCAGCTACTTCTTGCTATCTCAACTAGAAACAGCTTCTTACTGTATACATGGAGTTTTAAAAAGCTTTGACATATGTTAGCTTCCTTAATAAGCTTTTTCTTCCGCCTGTGAGAAAAGCATATCTCAGGAAACATTCTGTTCACAAACACTTCACTTTACAAACACAGGAGGACAGGGATGCAGCTGCTGGTTTGTTTTCTGGACAAGTTAGTCTGCACCACAGCCAACAGGCACACCCTTTCCCTTGCCAATACCCTTTAGAAAACTGAGTGCATAAATAAGAAATCTGTGCTGGTGGAACTGAAGTGGGAGACTTTTCTGATCGGATGTAGGATGGAGAAGTTGACGGTCAAGGAGAGGAACTCTTGTGAAGTCTCACTCTTTCTAATATATTTCTGCCTTATGAAACTTTGATGTGGAGCTGAAGCAAGGCTATATGGGAGGAAGAAATGTTTTATGATGAGTGTGATGAAACACTGGAACAGGTTGCCCAGGGAGGCTGTAGATGCCTCAGCCCTGGCAACAATCAGGGTCAGGTTGTAGAGGGCTCTGAGCAACTTGATCTCATTGAAGATGTCCCTACTCATTGCAGAGGGGGTTGGATTACATGGCCTTTAAAGGTCCCTCCCAACACAAACCAAACTCCTATGATTCTATGAAAACCAACCAACCTTGATTGACAGTAGTGGGAGCTCCAGTTGTGTTCATTTAAATGAGTGGCTTTTATCTGCTAATTGAATCTTACTCCAAAAAAACCTCAATAGTTACAGCTAGTGGTCAGCAGGACAATGAACTCCCTGTGCAATTTCTCTGAAAGGGCTAACACAATTAAGGAACAATAGGGTATTTCTGCTGGAGTACTTGTGCAATATTGTATTTGACAGCAAGTTAAGGGGGGAGGTTGGTGAAAAACAGTAAGAAAGATCAAAAGATTTAATTTTTTTCTTTACAGGTAAAGCTCCACTTAGTACTTTGAGGAATAGAATTTGGTAATAGACTCTTCACAGTAGCCAACAGTGGTATGGTAACTTTTAAGACTAGCAATAGAAATTAAAAACTTAAAAATAATTAATCTAAATTTAAGTGAGGTTAGGTAGCTGTTGAGATAACTTACTTGTAGTTTGTCTTCCAAAGCAGAAATTGCTCACTGAATTGAAATGCAACTATCACATTTGAAGCAGAAATAAACAGGGAATTCCCTTTTGTTTTGTAAGATTGAAGAAGGTCAGTCTCTGTCACCAGTCTGAGCAGGTAGCCTGGCAGATGGCAGACCCTATTGCATGAACCTGGTATTCTGCTTTGAAATGTATTACACTGATTTCGGATGTTTGTTCTTTTTTAAAATTACTTTTTGAAGGAGAATTCCTGCAAGAAAAGCCTTTGGGTAAAATAAGCATTAAATTAAGATAACACTAAGGTCTTCTTTGTTTTTGTTGGGTCTTTGGCTGTGGCACATGTATGTCCAGGGTGGGGTGGAGAAATGGGTGTGTGAGTGGCTTTGTGGGGCTTAGCTGCCTACCAGGGCTAACCCACAATATTTTATATGTATATACATAGAAGTGTGTATGGATACATATATTTATACATAAATATGTATATAAAATATATCTTATATTTATGGTCCTCCTAAAGCAAAATTAAAATCTTCATGCTTTGCTGAATAAATTAAACTTCATTGTACACAAACGGGAGATGATTTCAAAGTGTTTTAGATCAATGCATTAGATCTTACCCACTTGTCACTTTACAGTAGCTGAAATTCTCATTTTCTTACTACAGTGTAGATGAGCCTTATCTCCAATGGAGTGATTGTAAAAGCGAAAATAATTAGACTGGAAAATAAATGCTTTCAGTATGAATAATTGGGAGAGTGTAACAAAGCTTGCTCACTACTAACCTGAAAGATCAGCTTTTGAGAATTTTCTGCAGTGGATTATTCAATTACAAACAGAACAAAATCTTCAGTCAGAAAAATCTGAAGTTGGAGACACAAGATATAGAATAATATTTTGCACTTAGTAGAGTTTTGAAAGTGATGTCTATATGATAGACAAAAATAGGTTGTGTTGTTATGTATTATTGTCAAGTATTATTATGAATCTTTGAACCTCACAGTTCAAATATTGTGTGTATCAGCTTTACGGCCATGAGTAAAAAAAAACCTTTTTCTTTTAATCAGGATGAAAACAATACAGAGAATGCTGTCAGTTCTTCAGATGCTGAGAAACAGGATTCTCCTCCACCAAAGCCTCCACGGACCCGCAGGTAGTTAACTATGTTAATAGACTGTTTTAAGCTGAAAGACTGAAAGATTGACGTGTTTCATTAATATAAAATAGAATAAAGCTACCGATACCAAAAAGATTTAAGAAAATACATTTTTTCTATTTATAAATAGAAATGTACATAATGCAGATAGAAACCTTGTAATTAACTCTAAATATAACCTTTAATATCTTTGAGAAGTCTGTATTTGAATATCTCAATCTTGCAATGACTATCTCTGAGTAGATAAGTACTGCTTTTGACTAGAGTGTGCCAACAGAATGCTGTTGTTCTTGAGAAGAAAAATTGATCTCACCAATCTTTTCATACAACAGAGGAAAAGGAAAATCCTTTCTAGCTCTTAAAATGCATAGACTTAACTTTAAAAAAGCCAAAAGTAAATCTGAACCAACAGATTCATCAGCCTAAAATGGGTACCCAACCTGAGTGCTAAGAGAGCTAAATAAGCAGCTCTCCTGAACTATGTGTCCAAGTCCCCTAGCTAGTTTGTGGAAGGCTTATAGGACCTTGGCAGGTGGTCTTGCCTGTGCTACATGGCCTGTAGTTAGATAGACATAAATAAGCACTTGGGTTTCCTGAAGTTGTAGAATGACATAAGAAACCACCAACCAGTTATTCTTACATAATAATTAGTCATAAGGAAAGTTTTATTGCTATAAAATAAAAAAAGAAAGAGACATGGAAATGAGTTGGGACTTTTTACAACCAAATGACACAGTTTGTGCTATGTAGGTAATATATTTTTTTACCTTATTTAGATTGATGGTAATGTGATTGTATTCAATTACGTAGATTAAGATGGTGACATGAGCTGTGTTCATGATGAGTTCCAAGCTCTTCTTGAAACTTAGTCACTGAAATTAGAATTATGATTTCTGTTCAATAGGTAATTTCCTTATTATTGTTTCTTGAAATAATCTTAGGTGCACATTGCTTTTTATAATTTTATATATTCATGTAATAATAATATATGCATAATTCATGTTTTAGCACACATCTGTATTGCATTGTTCTTTACTTGCTGCATTAAGTTAAAATCTTTTAATCTCTCCTTAAAATCCTGGTCTTTTTTGGACCTGTTTCCATAAATTCATACTTCCCCATCTGCCAGCACTGGCAGGCAGATTGGTTCCTTAGAGGTGAATAAGTGGAAGCTTTTAGCAAAGCTGTTGTCTTTCTAAAATGGAGATTATTTTTGAAAAACAATTAATTACACCCCACATGGAAGATGCTTCCAAGGAAAGACTTCATTTACTATTAGTCACATCTGCTCAGAATACCCACTAATAGCATGTTTTTTTTTCTTGATGAGGGAGGTAACTTTACAAATCTGCAGCCTGATTCAGTCAGGACATAGAGCCAGGTTTTGTGTATTGTGGGTGTTCTGGCATAGGTTGACATCCTTTTCCTGGGGAGGATGGGAGAGAAGAATCCATGAAAGATTCTAATGTAATCCCCGTATGGAGAAGGGAACATTTTTAGGTTGCCAGCCAAATGCGTGCTCGAGTTGTGTGTGTGCTGTCTCTAAAGAGGTTACAAGCAAGTTGCTAAAGCTACTACTTTTGAAAAGAAATAAGGCTTTTAAATTCTTTATATTCTGTGTTGTAGTTGGCTCTAGAGTGTGTAATTAGTAAAGCAACTTGCATTTTTTCAAGGGAAGACTTAGCAGTTGCTTTGTTTTCTAAAGCAAAAAGGGCTACAGTGACTAATAGTGCAGAGTACTGTGGGCCGGCTTGGTTCCAGGTGAACCTGCCCGAGATGATCCTGACTGAGCAGGAGGAAAGTTGGTTTATATCTCCTGACCTCAGAGTGCTTGTCTGCCATAGTGCTACCAGACCAAGCCATGTTTGCTTATGCAGTAAAGCTTATGATGCCTGTCAGTTGTTTTCTGACAGCCCGAAGGCTCTTTGCTGGATGAGAGGGTGACGTCTCCTCTACAACCCTTTTCTCTGGCCAACCTCTCAGTAGGGGGTAGAATTTTTCTGTGAAGGTGGCTTTCTCACCTGTCTCTTCTCTGATTTGTGACATTATTGTGACATTATTGTGACGTTGTCTCTGTATCTTCTTTAAACTTGTAGATCTCTTCCTCTTAAAGTGTTTGTGCTAAGCAAGGATGAGATGTCACTAAAGACTTTTACCATGTAAGATAGGAAGCTTACTCAGAGAGGGATAATTAATCCTTTTAGTACTTCTGTTGGCCTGGCCCTGTGTTGGGGAAGGAGTGCTACAAAGTATAACTTCTAGGCTGCTTTTATGTCTGTTTCTTCTTGAAAGTTATAAGTATCTTTAGGCTACTGATAGTAAATCCATATTAAATTGATATTTTGTTTACTTAGCTCACCATGAAGCATCTAGCTATATTTGCTTTGCAGAGGTTTTGGAATTGTATTGCCTTCCAATCTATTATCACCTTGTAATACTTCCATGTAATTAATATTTGCTGTACAATATATGAGCTTAGTTGTTTAGCCTAATGTCTCTCTCCATTTGATGTCAACATAAAAAAATTCTAATATTATCCCTTGATTATTACAGAGGTAAACAAGAGCAACTCATGAGTGCACACATCAGCACCTTATTCTAAAAATTGCTTGGCTTTGCAGTTGATGATTACTTCTAGTGAAAGTCACCTCGAACTATTAAATTTCTTTGGAGGACTTGAGGGGATGCAAAGTGTTCTTTGTTAGACATATTTATCTATTTTCAGATGAAGGCAGGAAGAGTATCTTAATATCTTTAAATATTAGTCCTTGAAATATTTGTGTATTTAGTAGTTAATTCTGAAGTATTTAGAAGAAGAAGTGGTTTATTTTAATCAGACTTGGTTACAAAAAGTTCTTTATTTTCAAAGTTTATTTTCAAGTTCAAATGCAGTTTGAAATAAAAGCAGAAACTCAGACATAAACTCACAGAAAACAGAGGTAACAGCTTTTTTGTATGCAGTGTAATGAAGAGCTACATGCTACTGTCTGAAGGAGAAAAGGTGAAATGTAGCAGTTTAACTTCTCATCAGATTAGTTTGGACTTCAGTCTAATGACGGTAAACGCATTTCCAGGGTTAAGTGTTATTCTGTTTCATATCAAGCCCTGCAAACTGTCTCTGCACCTTCTGCAAAGCTAAGATTAGTTGGTGTTCCATCTTAGTTAGCTGTCTGTAATTTGTGTGCCACAATTAAAAAACCAAAAAGCCTTGGTAAGTAAATTTTACTAGATAAATTCACCAGCTGGTTATCTTTATTCATTTGTTATACTTTTATATAATTTTTTTAACATACAAATTATTTGTAGTACAGTTTGCTACAGCTTCGCTCACTGAACTGCAGCTTTTCTTTCACATGGATGGCAGTGATTTAATGCTAAAGTAGAATAATGTGGTTGTCTAGCTTCAACCTGCTTATGTTTAGTTTAATTTTCCTATTTTAATTATGAGGGAGGGTGTAGAGCTTGGTATCTATTTTTGGTTGATCATAGCAGCTGCATTCCATGACCTTGGCATCACTCTCTTTTATTTGAAATACCCCATGCTATGCTGCATAGAATAACTGTGGATTACTTAAGGCTTTTTTTTCTTTTGAACACTGGCCAAGTTTCATTTAAATCTGAATCCATGGTGCCCAGTTTTAATAATATAGCTCTTTTCCTAATGGAATTTTAAAACATTCTAAAAATTTATAATGCATTGCAGAAAAAGCAAAAATAATGTTGCCATCATTTCATTTTAGTTTTGCCTTTTTTTCATGTATACATTTTTGGTGGAAAGCTGTGGGAGGGCTTTTTTTTTTTTTTTTTTTTTTACCAAATTGCAGTACTTTTGACAAACTGTTATTATGACAAAAAATTTTAAAAAGTCATCATCACCTAAACCATTGTTTACCCGTCACCTCAGAAGCCTTTGGCACCAGGGCTCAGGCTGAGTGGCAATAAAAGGGTACAAAAAAGCTGCCTTGATCACCTCAGGAAATTCCATATCCAGTTATGTATGAGGAAGTGCCAAGGTAGTCACATTCCAAGATAATAAGTAGCAGTGAAGAGACACTTCAAGGCTGTGTCATGACAAAGCTTTCTATCTCTTTAGTACACAGTGGGATTTTACAAATGTACGTGTGAAATGCTTGCTTTTGCAATATATAAAAGCAATACAGGGTTTATTTAAAGGTCTAATACAGGAGAGCTTAATTCTCTTTCTTGACTGACCTGGCTTTCTTTGGTTCACTGGCTCTTTCCTATCTCAATATCCTCTTTCATGAGCTTTCTGTTAGTTTCGTGGTACTTTAAGTCAAGCTGGTTTTACTGTCTCCTGTTGTTTGTAACAGTATTAGTAGTTTATCTTCAGATAATTTTCTACCTCTGGGGGGAGAAGTGTCTGTGGAGCACAGCTGTTGAAGGACATGCCCAAAGAATGCATTATGCAGCAGCCCAAAATGCCCAAGATTGTCTGGCAAGAGTTTTAGAAAAAGCTACTGCCAAACAGAGACCTTCTGAATGTGTACATATCCTAATACTTTTGCTGTGTGGAAACAAACAAAAGCATTATTTGCAATGCAGAACATGTGAAATAATAATATTAAAATGTCAGTAAAATGGAAAAATTTTTACCTATTGCATCTGTTTCCTTATTTGAAGAGAAAAACTACATAAGGATGCTATTTGGGCATCTTGATTTCTGGGGACAGATATCCTTCAATATTAATAAGGGAAAGAATGATTTTGACAAATAATTTCTCATTTGATTGCTGTAAGCTCCTATTTAAGAGTGAAGGAATGACGTCTAACTTTAAATATACTGGGGAACATTGTAGTAGTTCTGTTGAGCTGTGTACAGGGAAGCTGTTTAATCGACTTTTAGGTTGCTGATTTATGCAGCATTTCCCGTGTCATCAGCTCTATGGACACATGTGAGGGAACAGTTTGTATGCATGTGGGTCTCTGTTTACTAGTGAATCAAAGGGAGTAGAGTGATTTCATTGAACAGTAATTGGTGAAGAACTTAATGAATTTTGACTGGTATTGTGGGCCTGTAGCCTTGTCATCTACTTCAATGCTAATTTGCTCCTTTAGCTAATTGTAATGCCTAATGTTATGTCTGTACCAGATAAGAAATTAGTTTTGCTGATTGCATGTATAACTCTGGGTCAGGAAAATGAGGTCAATAAGGGAAAACCATTATTTTCAGTAGGAAGATTTAGTAGAGATTACTGATGAGCATCACTGCTGCTAAAGGGGGCATGTAAACATTTGTGCAAGTGCACTCTCTCTCTCTCCCTCTCCATGTCCCCCTCCCCCATTCAGAACTGAGGAGAGAAATCCAAGAGGAGGGAATTCTCCTGTCCTTAGAGTGTACTAAATTGGAGCACAACTTACATCCCCCCCTTCCCTGTCTTTTCTTTACTAATTCAAGCAAACAACTTAGTCTCAAGCTTATTCATTTTTTAACAACATCTAGAGGCAAAAGTTCCCAGTTACTTCTGTTAAATTGCTTTGATGTGCTTTGTATTCCTCCTGTTTTAATGTAAAGAAAAATAGTGATATACAAGCACAGGGAAGAGAGAAAGAGAAGAAATTTGAGACCCAACTCTTTGTGGCAGGAATCAAGCAGACAATGAAAGAGGTCACTCGGGAGAACTGCAAAGGGATTTGGGGTTTTTCAGATACAAAGATACAGTAACTTTTAGAAGATAATTTGGAAGCTGTGAAGCTTGCAGTACTTCTGGGGTTTGGGATTTTCATAAACTGAGAATTCAAACAGTTCTCTTTAGTATGGAATCCTTTGTAAGGATTTTAGTTCTTCAACCCATACTGCTGTAGCTTGGTGCTAGTGAAGTCACAGGGATGAAACATGTGCTGTAGCCTGTCCCAGGTCAGATATGCTTTTAGTTCTGTACAAGACTCAAGTGTGAGGCAGTCCCCTGGGGTTATTTTGTTTTGTTTTTCTGAAGGTCATGATGGTCTCAAGAATTTGCCCTTGATGAATCCATTTTAGGCCTGGTTTGGAAGTAGAGGAGCAAATCAGTTTGTATCACTTTGACTTTGTGATGTGACATGCAGACAAATAATGAGAGCCTGTCTGATGCCTTTCTCTTGTGGACAGGCAGAAATTCTTGTGCCATTGTGTGTTCCTTCACATGCTGGAGTGCCCAAAGCTAGATGGGATACTCCAAGTGGGGTCTCATGAGAGCAGACTAGAAGGGTAGAATCACCTCCCTCAACCTGCTGCCCACGCTGCTGGGGATGCAGCCCAGGATACAATTGGCTCTCTGGGCACATTTCCGGCTCATGTCCAGCCTCTCACCCACCAGCACCCCCAAGTCCTTCTCCACAGGACTGCTCTCAATCCCTTCAGCCCCCAGCAAACCCCAAAACCAGGGGTTTACTCTGGCCCAGGTGCAGCACCTTGTACTTGGCCTTGTTGAACCTTGTGAGGTTCCCATGGCCCCACTTCTTGAGTGTGTCCAGGTCCTTCTGATTTTTAAAAGCTCTGAATGAAAATTAAAAAATGCCTAATTTCCTGTTTGTAGACGAAACTTTTGTCAGTTATGCTAAATGCTTATAGTCAATTACCCTGCATCTAATCTGAAAGTAGAATGACCATATGCTTGAAGAGCTTCTCCTTTTAAGTAGCTTGAGATGAACTGCAATTGTAAGTGCTGTGGTCTCACTGATATGCACTGTATATATTTAGATCATATATATTCTACTGTGGGTGGTCTTTATACTGTATGCACCTCACGTCAGCTAACCTTGGTCTGCATCATTAGCCTTACAACTATTCACAGACTATTAAATACAGCAATATGAAAATAAAATCCTCCTGGGTATATGCAGAAAAATAAAAATGAAGGAAGATTCAGTATCAAGTGGGCTGTAAGGATTTTTTTTTTTTTTTGAAAGAAATAAATTTTTCTTGGCTTTATTGAAATTTAAATTCAAGTAGCTCAGTTTCTCTGAGCTACTTCAGAAGGAAAAAAGTAGTGAAATGCTGCCACAAGAGGGCCTGTCTTACAGCATCTTTGAGAAAATGCTTCTGGGAAAGGATGTGAGCAATCTTTGAACTATCAGTGAGGATTAGCTGTGGCCTAAATGCATGTCTTTGTGATGTTCTGAAAGATGTTTTGAGTGTGTTGACTTAGTTCTTGCCTACCCCATTAGTCATATTCTATAACCATTGTCTGTATGCTCTGGAAGCTCTGTGTGGAGTTTGATATTGGTATGAAAGCATTACTGCTGCGGAGGGAGATAGCTACCTAAAATCTTGTCAAAATACAGAAAACTTAGACAACTGTGTTTTGTTTGTTCTGCAGTTGCCTTGTAGAAGGAGATGCTAAAGAAGAAATCTTGCAGCCTCCAGAGCCTCTGCCAGTACCACCAATCTTAACACCATCTCCCCCATCAGCTTATCCAACAGTCACTACGGTGTGGCAGGACAATGACAGATACCATCCAAAGCCAGTTTTGCACATGGTTTCATCAGAGCATTCAACAGACCTCAACGAGAATTATAATAAGTCAACAGAACATTCAGGGAAGAACGAACCCAGCGAACGTGCAGAGAAAAGGCTGGAGCGCAACTTAAGTTTTGAGATCAAGAAGGTACCTCTTCAGGAGGGACCACGAAGCTTTGATGGGAACTCCCTGTTGAACAGGGGACATGCAATTAAAATTAAGCCTGTGTCATCCTCTGTAATTGATAAGAGCTTTAAACCACAGGAACAGATTTCAGGAGATTCATTTGTAGATGCTTCTCAAAACTCGCGTGTGGAATACAATGTGCCACAGTCTAATACAGCCTTAATACCTTCACCAGAAAGTCAGCAGGTGTCTGATACTCCACCAAGACCAGACCGTCTGCCTCTGACAGAAAAGGGACACGCCACGTGGTCACTACATGGGCCTGAAAGTGCACTGTGTACGTCGGCGTCAGGAGACACATCTTCAGACACCTTGTGTCACAGTGTTAAAACTCTCTCTCTAACATCAAACACCACAGTTGAACATCCTTCCAGTGATAATGTTGATCATACCCCTATTTCTGTCCGAGCACCCCTCTGTTTTACTAATCCTCTCCATTCAGATGATTCTGACACGGAGGTGAACTTTGATGGAGCCGTGAGCAAAAGCGCATCTAACGTGTCAACCGCAAGTGCCACAGTCTCTGCTGCCACTAGTACTGAAAACATTTCTGCCAGGAAAGTATTGCCAATGTCTATTGCTAGGCAAGACTTAACAGCTGTAACGTTTTCTGAAGATGGCAAAGGTAGGTTTCATTGAGGTTCAGAATTGCTACACTTTAACCTACCTGCATCTGTAGAGATGGACAAAATAAATTGCTTTTCAGTGCAATTTTCTACAGGTGAATTGAATCAGTGCAGTGTGGCAGCTTCAGAGAGGGCACAACACTTTTCCTGCCAGCTTTCAGTTTGCATGTGAACTATTTTTGTTATAAAGTACTACAGACCTTGATTAGCTGCTTCAAAAGCTTTATCGTGAGTGTTTATTTGATGCTTTATTTATAATGTGTTCTTATTTGTAGGTTTCTGTGTTATTGGTTGGCACATTTTTTTCTCAACTCCTAGTTTCATGAAAGTGTCTATAATAATAGAGGTTTGACTAGTCAAAGTATTTTCAACAGACTTGTCCAAATACAGAACAAATTCATGCTTACTGGTTGATGTGCTGTTCCTAAAAATGTAGATGTAACCTCATTTACCATACTGGTCTTTGAACTTGCTCATGATTTGGATCTTGCATTTTAATAGCATTGTAAATATTTAACTGTGCTTTCCTCTTTTTCTGTACGTGGCTGGGGTAGACAAGCTAATATTGCTGTTCATCTAAAAATCCAAGTTATGCTTTCTTAGCTTTTTGAAAATTATTTAGTGGCTTTTAATCTTTTACTGCTTTTTTAAAATTTTTTTTGTGAAAGGGAAGTTTGCAAGCTACAACGTTGTTTGTCAAAGGCAAAAGGGTCCCAAAACATGCAGATGCAGATTTCAGTCAGGCTGGCACACTTAGATCAGATGGAGGACAGAGCTGGGAAGAACAGATTAGGCCTCGATAACTGCTTGTGCAAAGGCTGTGGAGCTGAAAGGAGAACGTGAGCTTCTGGATTCAGCTCAGACTCTTGTGCTTGGAGCTGCTTACAGTGATGGCCTCGCCTCAGGAGTCTGTGCAGACTTCATGACTTTGAGGTGAAATGGGGCTCAGTGTATGATGTGAGGTGCAGAACCAGCTGAATTAAAAATACTGGCTTTGTGAACTAAGCTTTCATCAAAAGTCATGTATTCAGCAATGTGAACTCTTTTGCAGCCTTAAAAACAATCTATTTCTATAGATTTTTGTTACATTATGTATACAGACAGAACAATACTTGCACATACATGTATGTTTTTTAAATTGTGACACTTTAAAAATGCTCTGCAGACCTTACAAAGCCCTTTGTCATTGTTATTTCAACTTTATTAACTAGTCTTGCTTGGATTTGTTTTTTAGATTTACAGGCTATAGTATTTTTCCAATACTCCTTTTAGCCAGGATTTTTTTTGTCTTTCCCAGGGCAATAATTGTTTATCACTGTTTGGAAATCATTACCTCTCCATGCATCTCATTATGTAGATGCTATAAGAACGTGCAAATAAAATAAGTGATATGCCATAAATGATAAAGAATGGGAGGAATGTCACTCTAGAGTTTGTTTCATGTAACTGTGTATCAGAAATGTCCTGAAATAACAGTACAGCCCTTGTGCTGCTGGTATGTTGATGATTTCACAGGAATGGATTAAAATTCTGACATTAATTTTATATCATTTATCTCTTTTTATTTAGGGTGTATCTGATCCCTTTTTGTATGATAGTGAACACTTCCCATTTTATATTCTGGTTGCAGGTCTTGTAATCCCTCTGGAACTCAAGAATATAGAGTTATATGGCTTTGCACCAGTGATTCTAAGCCCTGTTTTACAGTGACTTTCTCAATTTCATACTTGCATAGGAGTCTTCTGTTTGAAGCTGGGACTATGGGTGCAATCATCGGGGAAACTTGCCTGTGAATTTACCAGCAGCCTAATTGCTTAACCATAACTGCTGGTGTGCATGATCTTACCGCATAGTTAAATCCTCTTTTTAATTCAAATGAAGTGAAAAGTAGTTGTACCCTGAGCTAAAAAGAAAAAACTCAAACAGAACAATAGAACAGGAACAACTCCAGAGCAGCAACAACACCCTAAACAAAACCCTAAAAACTCTCAGTTAGTGCATATCAGTGATGGCTTTATTTTCTGGTTTTATAGAGGCCATTTCCATTAATGAAGGTTTTCTTAGGCTGTGTAGTAAACTTGAGATGGAGCAGGTCTCAGAACTCACTTGGAACACAGTGGCTTGTACAACCTGATGAAATTCTGTCTCTGCAGCAGCAGGGCATGCTGGCAGGTCAAGCTCCATGGCTTCATTAGCTGAAATGCGTCTTCATATTTTTGAATCCTGTGCAGAGTACAGTTGTCAGATGAGATTTCTTATGGCAGCAGCTACTTTAAATTGTTTTAAACCTTTAATTACTGCTTCAGATTTTCTAGCAGGTCAGAGTGGGGCTTTTGGTGCCAGAAGAGCTTGTGTTAGTACACTCCTGAGAGGTGAGAGGGAACAGACTGGGGACAGGATGTGGTACTGGCACCAACAGTAGCCATCTCCTCTGGCTCCTATTTACCCTTCTGGTTGATTAACCTTGCACTAGACTGTTTAACTAGGTTATATCAGTGGTGTGGAAGCTGGTGGGCCCTGAGATGGACTTGGGAAGCAAAACTGGGACCTGAAATAATGAAGAAAAAGTATTCATCAGAGTTGTTGAGGTCTTTTTCCTCTAAATTATTTAGTCTGGAAATGTGTTTTCCTTTTCTTTGTTGCATAACACACAAACTGATCCTACCCTCTTAATGTGAACTTAGTGTTGTTAGCATGAAGTTGCTCCAGGGCATTAGTTTGGTAAACCAAAATGTTTTATAATATTTAGAGCAAACTGTTCTTTTGCTATAAGTTTTTATATCAAGTTTAGGATTATCTTATGTATCAAAAGATCAACTTCTAGAAGTTTGGGAGGAAAATCTAAGTGTGTTTTTTAACTTATTTAAATGTCATATTTGATTTAGATGCTGATGCTAGTGAAGAATCCTCTCCCCCGCTCCCAGAAAGAACACCAGAATCATTTGTATTAGCAAGTGAACAGAGTGAGTTTTTGATGTTTTGTGGTAACTGGAGATAAAATGTGAAAAGCATTTCAGCATTGTATTTGAATACAATACAAATACTCTCTGCTTTTGGTTAAGCTGTTGGAGCAAATTATAAAATGGAATGAAATCTAGCATGTATAGTAGCTTATTTTGAGGTTTAATTTTCACAAGCTCTTGAACACAGTGAAATTATTTTTCATCTTCTGACTAAACATGCTGTTATATGATATTTAAGTAATTGGAGACTTTGATATTAATGGACCTGGTTTTCGTTCTGAAGGGTATGGAAATGAGATACACTGCGGAAAGGCAGAACAGTTAGGGAATTTCCCAGCTATTTTGGTTTCCTACTGCTCCCAGGTAGGGAATGGGAATGCACATGAACAGTGCTTATCTGATTCCCCTTTCTTGGGGAAAGGAAAGATGATGATGCATCATACTGCACTGCATGTAGTGAACAAGCCCAGTTTGTTCAAGTTGAATGCAGTTCACTCTTTGCCTGTATCAAAAGGGTAACTGAAAGAAAAAGCTGACACAAATGATGTGCTTCTATTGTCATAGTTCATTCATCAAGCTAGTAATGGCAGAATACGAGACAGATTAATTGAAATTAAGTGATAAATTAGGCTTATGCTTGGTATCTTCCAGAAAACCTAATATGATGCAGTTATTTACTGAGGCTTTTGCTCAGTGTCACAATTTTTGGCCCAAGTAGTTAATCTAGATACTTTCAGCATAAAAACATTGAAGTTTTCTAAGTGTGTCCCTTGAGCATCATAAGCATAGGTAGTTCAGAGTCAAAGTCATCCTCTGAATATTATGGACTTACTCCTTTTCTGTGACAACACAAGAAACAAAGCTATTTCCTTTAAAAAAAAATAAATCTTTCTGGGACTGGAATAGCTAAAAACACTTCCATTTTGTTTGTGTTTTTGCATGGTGTCTGTAAAGGACAGGTATGGCTGGCCTGACTTGTATGTTAACTTAGGAGATCTGAAAAACATGTACTGTTACTGCACAGCTGATGTAACAAAATTTCTGAAACATCCTTGAAGAAGAAGCCAATTCCCCTGTTGGTTAGGAACCCTCAAAGGAAGGCAATGAACATCCATGCTGCAAGCACTGCAGTTGTGTATTTTGAATTACATTGTGGCATTTTGCCTTATCTTGAACGCTTTTCACGTAAAGAGATTTTCATGTTTTTACAAGCATTTAATCTAAAAAAAGTTGCTTTAGAGCACACTTCTAATGCTGTGTACTAATGCCTGATCATGGGCAGAGCTCAAGTATGTTGAGTTTGATTTAATTTTTCCTAGGCACACCCTTGCTGAAGCCAGCTGTGATTGCGCAGTCGGAGTGGAGCATATTGCGTGATCAGCATCTCCCTGAGCAAGCAGCCTCCACTGTAAGTGTAGGAGACAAGTCTATACTAATCAGTCATTTCTAGTTTGGTGGGGATAAACAACAAAAGGCAAAATACACACTTGTGAGAAGGTGCAGCTCTTGGTCATCTACAACTGGCCAGTTTTTCCTCCGCCCGAGCTGCTGAACTTATGTGTTGAGTGTGTTTTCTTTCCAAGGAAATTATCTGGTTTTCTAAGTTCAGCAATACTTTTAAGAGAAGTCATCCTTAATATACCTTAAATTATGGCCTTCAGAGTGTACATGTGCTGCTTTTATAGAGCTTTCTGTCTGCCCTTAATCAATCTTAGGTCAATTCAAACTGAAAGAGATCTACAGTCTCTTGTCTAACCTGCTGCATGAAGGAGGGCCTAAGCCCGGGCTGACCAGGGCTTTATCCAGTTAGGTCTTAAAAACCTCCAGATACCAGATACAGACTCTTGATATCACCCATTTCACTGCCTGATAAAGGTTTTCCCTAATGTCCATATCTATTTTAAACAAACCATTTTTTGCCCATTAGATTTCACTTTTCAGTCATCTAGCTTGAAGTCATCCAGCATGAAGAGCTGGCAGAACTTCAAAAGCATGTAAATCTTTTTTACATTTGTGCCTTTTTTTAATGCAACCCCAGTACCTCACTTCAAAATAATAAAAAACATAGATATGAGTTTTCAGGGGCTATAAACATAGTATGAGAACTAACCTACCTAATTTTGCAAATGATTTGTAGTGTCATATTTTCAAATTTTTATTAAATGCTAAGTAAGGTTCTAATAGTAAATTTTCTTATTAACTACTGTAGCATTTTTGTCAGCGTTGAAGCAAGCCAAAAATGTGAGGGAAAATAGGTATTTCCACAAATGTTGTACGTTTTTGGAGATGTTTTCATAATCTTAAATTTTTTATTTTCTTTTAGTGTTTTGCAAGTGGTTTATATAATTATTTTATATATCTCTCATTAACAGAGTTTGAAAACAACTTCACCTCTACTACCTGGTAAGTAGTGGAAAAGCTTTTCTAATTTTTTTTTCCAAAATAATGTTTTTCCTACTGAACAAAAATTTGCTTTTGCTGTGAAGATATCTAAGTAGATTGTCAAAACATTGGCTTTTCTGAAAAGGCCTTCTATTTTTAAACTGTATTTATATGTATGTTGCATATTTATCCAAGTCTTTAGTTTTTGTTCTTCTGAAAAGGCTTCAATAGGAAGTGTGGTCTACCAGCTGACGTTTAACTTTGCAGCAACCTGCTTCAGCTGTAACCTGACTGTCTGCATGTTTCTTCTGCATCTGCTTGAATGGGCTTGTACTGTCCACTTGGAGCTGCGTGTTAAATACCTGGCAGTTTATTTTAAAATAAGTTAGTTTAGGAAATATTACAGATTTACTACTAAAGTGGTTATACAAGTAATGCAACACATACTTACTATCATGTCTAAGCACCTTTAGCTTAGAAAGAACATGAACAGATGCATTTATGTTGATGCATTAAATGGCATCTTGTGGGTTTTTGCTATAAATAGATGCTATGTGGGATTTCAAATATCCATGCAAACTGTAAGACAAAACAGTAATCCAGATTTGGCAAGCAGGAATGTGTCACTGTCATTGAACATTTGCTTCATAAACAGTTTTGAAGTATCATTTTTAAGAAATGAGAAATTGGCTTTTAAAGCTTTATTTTTGTAAATAATATTTGATGCCAGTTGTTTTCTGGACTGCAATTACAAGTGGCATTGCCACAGCGGTGACTAAATGATTGTGGTCTGTGTGTTTTCCAGATCATCCTGAAAGAAGCAACAAAACACCAACTGACATTTTACCTCAGATTTCTTTTTCTGGTTCCACTGATACAAGAGGTCAAATTTCAGAATTTCCTGCAGAAGTAACAGATATTGGTAATTACAATTCATTCAAAACATAATCACTAGATGAATTAAACAGAGGATTCATTAACGGTACTAATTTGGATTAATGCTACTACCGTCTCCCTCCAGCTCTCTGAGATGCAGACAAATAAGCTGCCTTGTCTCTTCAGCATTGCTGAAGGAATTTTTCCCAGAATCAATGACTGAGTAATTCTTCACTTCATTTTTTTCAGAGTGTGTAAAATATAGAATATGTCAAATGGGATATAATGTCTCCAGAGCACTGAAAACTTTTGGAAATAATACCTGATAACTGCTTTGGTATGCATAGAAGGAGAAAAGAAAGATAACAAGGGCTGTAATACTGTATTTACTGATAAATACTTCCCAGTGAGGTTTAAATAGTGAACTATAATGATATACAAATTCCTCGTATTTCTATTTCCTGTGGCCATAGTGCCTTTAGAACTCCTCATGCTACAAAGTTGTTTTCTAGCCCTGAGAATAAACCTGTTCTGTAAGAGCTGGAGCAAGTCTTAGTGATCCTTCTGACTGCTGGCAGCGTTTGTGAGCCTGTGTTGTCTGAGTGGACAGAATATTAAATACATTTCTTTCCTTAGGTTTTGGTAACCGCTGTGCAAAGCCCAGAGGACCAAGAGAGCCACCCTCAGAATGGACGTGATCCAAGAACCAATGGACATACTATCATTAAGTTCTACTGGAAAACTCAAGTGCCACTGAGAACTAGAAAAATAGTATTCCACTTTTCTGGGGGGCGACTAACACAGAGCAGTGTAGATCTAACTATCCATGGTACACTCTTTGCAGTACATCCCACGCAAAACCTGACACATGGTTCACAACAGTGGATTCCAGTATTACAACTTAACTTTTTGCTGGGGCCATCTACCTGCCTTACTACACTTAGGAGAAAGTATTAATATGATTTATTTTGTAACTTCAAGTATTATTGCCTTAATGTCTTTTAACCCTGTTACACGCTGCTTGTAGACATATGTTAATATAGTAATACTTTTGACAGATTGTGTTTATGGACTACTTTTTGCTAACGTTTGAGTACCATGTATGCATTATTTTGTATATGTACAGGGCAAGTAAGTATATAATTTGATAAAGTTGCAATCATAAAATATTAACAGAAGATGTAAGAAATCTCTGCATGATCTAAATTTTTGTGTACCTTATTTGTAAATTATTTGCCCTGAAGTTTTAGAAAATAGTTTCTGGGGTTTTTTACAAAAATTGCTGGACACACACAGCCAGAATTGCAGGTTAGCAGAGATAAAGATTGTAATACATTTTGTAAATTGTAAGCAAAAGGTTATTTTTATATTATATACTGTTTAATTGTCAGACCTAATTTGTTCTGGTTTTCATCTAGTCATGGAGATTCAGTAAGTGCCTTGGAACAGTATTGAATTCTCTTAGCCTGTATATGTTACTTCAGTGTTTTGAGTTCATCTGGAACTAGATTATCAAAAATATTTGTACGTTTCTTAGTATATCTGACCTGAGAGTAAAAGAGAAACCATTTTGCATAATCAACACTCCTTAGTTTTCATTTTAGTGTTTCATCAGTTGCAATCTTTAGAAAATTCATCTCTATCACCTTTCTGTATAGTAGGATTTTACAGGTTTAATATGGCGTGTTTCTAATTTGGGAAAACCAGAACATACTGGTAAAAGGACTGTTTCAATACCACTGTCTTCTCTTACAGATGGGGAATACCATTTTTGTTGTTCAACGACTGTGTATGTAAGAAAGCAACTTATATGAAGGTTCACCTGGAGCCCTTGCAGCTACACTGTATCTTGGCAATATATTACGTCAAGAGTTAATCCTTATAAGGATTCCTTTATTAAACTTTTCTGTAATACAATCTTTAAATTAAAGAAAGTAAAAATCTCACTATGGGTGTTTTTACTCTTAGGAACGAAAACTGTGTTCGGAAGCGAAGTGAAACAGAGTGAAGTGTGGCAGTCTGGCTTTGCTTGTAGATCTTGTACTTGAACAAAATACTGACACTCAGGACCTTAGTTTTAGTAACTGCTTTAAAAGTTCTGGCCAGCAATAATGCCAGAGAAGCAGAGAAGGGTGTTTTGAGGAAAAATGTTCATTTTAGGTAGTGAAACTATTAATCTGGACTTTAGCCATGGAAACATTATGTCTAATTTACTACTTGTTCCTTTAGGGCCTCTCTGCTAAAAGAGAGCATTAACTGCCCAGATAGCAGCCCTGTAGTAACTTCCAAAAGGTGCATAACTTGCAATTACTGTCTCTGACTGTGGATTAATCACCATGTGCTTGGTACACGTGACAGACTGTCGAGCTGGGGAGCACTTTCAAAGAATTGTGTGTGCTATAAATGCTTCCCATGGATGTAGTTTTGCAATTATTCATTTAAAAATAAATATTTCAATAATATATGCCATCTGGGATAACCTGTATCAACCTTTATATTCCTGATTTGTAAACAGTTCAGAAATCTGGACTATCCAGCAGTTGGCAGAATAAAGTTGGCCTGAACTTTGTTTCCCTTCCCTCGTGTTGCAGATGATTAGCTTAGACTTTCACTCTTACAGAGCTGCAGTTTTGTAATGCAAGGTGGGCTGTCATCACCCCTGGACAGTCCAAATTGTTGTAACTTTTGGGGAAAAAAAAACTTAAATAAGAAAATTTCCAAATATGTTTTGGCTGTGCTTTTCAAGGATCATTTCCATATTTTTCTACCATGCAAATACACAACTGTGCAGGTAGTAGATTTTCTGCTTTTCACATATGAATTTCACTTAGAGCAAAGGCTGACCCAAATCTGTGCACTATATACAGGCCATCTGGCAATGTTTAATTAAAGAACATGCGGGTTCATCTGTTTTTCCCTTAGATTTGCATGGATTTGGATCATATTCCAGACTGAGTTTGTCATAGAAATTTTGCAGCCTTTCTTTACTTTAGCAGCAATCATCCTGTATGAATTTCTGTGCCCTTTGACAGAGCTGTTTTACAACTCACTGTTGCCTGCTTACATTCATCTGAGTTTTATATTTTCACCTATTGTATTTCAGATAAGATGACAATTTTAAGTGCAAGGTGAAGCCTGCTCAATGTCATTACTTTCTGTGTCCACTCTTGTGGGCGGTACAGAGATAACTGCAGGGCTGAGTGCTGTATACTGGGGAATTTCACACCATAACTTGGAAATATTATCCAATCTTAACAACTCTATAAAAAAAAAAACAAACAACCAAGACCTTTCTTTGTGGTTTATTTGAAATGGAATCAAAAGGAGTTTAGAGTATCCTTTGCAAATTATCACTGAATACAGATCTAGATCAAGTAATTTCGTACATGTATTGAAATCAATCCTGTTTAGCTCCAGATTTCCATGTTAATTTTTCTGAAAGCAGTCTTCAACTTTAATCTCTGAAGTGCAGCTTTTCAGGCATACAATTGACTTGATCACTGTAGCAAATTAATGCTACTCAACCCAGCTGTTCTTATTCATAACCACTGCATTAGCTTGTTTGTTCCTTCAGTATTTTTCTAATATTCCATTTCTTGTTTTTTCTAAATGTATTACTATTGAACAAATAATGCCGTAAATTATCACATCAAAAGAAGGATGAGTTCTCCGTGTTTTAGAAATGTGACTTCTCAAGTCTAAGAATAAAGCTGACCTCTACTAATATCATTGCTTATCTCTATTACACAGCATATTTTACGTTTTGCATTGATTTGGCAGGTGGAGTTCTATTTTGGTAAGTAATTAGAGCATTATGTCAGCATTTTTATTTCTTATCTGTTAGGAGAACCTGCTGTGTTTAGATGTAAATTGCCTTAAAGAAGTTTCTAACTTGGGAACTGGGCAGAAAAATTAAAAACTCAAAGAATTATCTCCGGGGGTTTGTGCACTGAAATTATTGGGTTGGGTTCTTTGGAGACAGATCTCTAAAAGAAAGAATGAGATCGAGTGTGACACAATGACTGGGCAGTGCGATCACCCCACGCTACTCCCAGAGTAGTTGTTGTAGCTGTAGATCACACTGTTGGGAAGCACCCAGCTATGAAGCTCTTGCCTGCAGCATAACCCTGGCACAGTACAGCCAGAGACAGAACCCAGCAAGCCAGGGTTGGACTAGGGAAAGACTAGTAATGAATATCACAAGGGGAGTTTGAGGAGGAACAAGGAGTTAAGGATTTTGGACAATGTAACTGAGCAAATAATCAAGCAGATACAATTGCACCCAACTACTTTTTGAATTTTTTCAAGCTTCACGGAGGAGTAACATCTCCACAGTATGAATGAACAAGTTGCAGTTACTGCAGCCCTTTGCCAAAGAAGGGCCTTTCTTGTAATCTTAAAATGCTCTTCAACTCTGAGGAGTTGAAACAGCTTCTAGGAAAGGTTATCCTCTGTGGGCTAAAATGCAAAGCTGAATGCATGGAACGCATGAAACTAGGACAGGGCATAGCTGGGACAAGCCAGTGCAACGCACCGACTGCCCTCCTGGAACCCTCAGTGTATTTTGAGCCTGTTGAGATAGAAAGTCTGCAAAGTGCAGGGTTATAATAGGCTTAGTAGCATCCAGTAATAGGCAGTCTCTCTCTGATGTGACTTTTTCTAACCATTTCAGTGCATGCACTTATTAAAACACAGGTTTGTCAAGTGTTGGGTTGAACAGAGGTAGAAAATACTGTTTTCTTGGCTTCAATGCTGTGGTGTCCTTGAGATCTGTACCAAATGCTTAATTTCATCACTTCTAAGACTACATGGCAAAAGCTTAGTATTTGCAGTCTTAAAACAGTGAGTAAACAAAATGTTGTTTGCCTGTGTGCTCAAATCTCACAATCTGAACTGCTGGGGTAAATGGTCTTTCCTTGAAGAGACGTACTTGAAAACATTTTCTGGTTTGACCTATTTGGTCACTGTTGCTGTAACAGTTGATTTCTTTAACGACTTGACTGTTGCCTCTGAAATTACACTGTCTGCATGAAAAACTTACTGTAGTGAGGCCAAGGTAAGAAATTAGTTTTGCATTTCAGCTTAAATCCCGTGAAGTTACTTACCTTGCGCATGTAAACAGCCATAGGGAGCTCAATGCAGTCATTCATCTGCAGGGTTTAGTGTGCGTGTCACTGTTTGCAGTTCTGGGGCACTCATAAGGAGAGTGGCTAGCTCTGTCTTTGGCAGCATGGCTGAGCTCCATGGATTTCAGCTAGTGAGCTGGAAGTTGTCTTTCACATCTGCAGTTCCCACTTTGATCTGCAGAGTTACAGTCCTTCATGTAAAAGATCACAGGCAGGTAAGGAAATTGATCTTTTGGGCAGGTAGTGCCAAAATCCCATGGAGAGCTTGACTGTCAAGTCGAAGGAAGAGCTGGACTTGGATCAAAGAGGATCCCATTGTTCAAACATGGAGTATCAAAGACTGTGAGGAGCTTTTCTGTATACTTGACTCTGCTCACTCTTCACCAGAAGATGCCTGGTGTGTGATTCCATCCCAGTATATAATCTACTTGCTACACCTCTGGCCTAATGTTAAAAGGACAAAAAAAAGTCAGGTTAATAATCAGAGTTTTCCCAAATATTTGCTACGTTTGTTCAAATTTGTATTTTCTTTCTTGCTGTTTTCACATTAAACAGTATATTCATTGTTCAAATGAGCCTAGAGAAGCTGGCAGGATGAAGACACAAATCTTTTGAGGAAACATGCCAGGCCTCTGGTGTCCATTTGCTTTAGCTGTTCTTTTATTTGCTGTATCTCCAATATGGATATGCTTTATGGTGAATATTTAACTTTGCAATATTGCTTACACAATTTATCAGCACTGCCCAATTCACTTCTCATTTTAGGATTTCACTCCTGAATGCACCAAACACCATTATTCTGCTGCGAGTGAAGGATTGGGCCTGATACAGTCTTAATTCCATGTGTTACTCTGGTATCTGGACACAGTTGAACCCACCAGTGAAAGGCTGGCAATTTTTTGAAAAAACACTAATGTAGCTTCTGATCTGTTTCACTTGAGATAATTAAAAGCTAAAATAGCCATCCTTATAAACTGCAGTAGGGAATCTAGGGTTGCATTTCCCATTAATGTGAACAGCCCATACCATCAAGCTTTTCTGAAAAAGCACTTGTATGTTGATTTTTATAAAAGTTAATTAAAAAATGACTCATAGCTCAGGTTATGAGATCTGTGGGAAGTAATTTGTGAGAACTTCAAAAGTGAAGCAAGTTACCTGGATAGAGAAAGTGATCCAAAACATACCCGTAAAATGTCATGGTCTCTGCTTGGTGTGCAGTAAGAAGTGAGTGTGGCAGGGTTGGGAAGAACAAGGAGCACAGTAGCCCTGGAGGAGAGAGGCAGGAAGAGCTGAACTGTAGCAAGTACAAGGAGGAAACTGCCTTTGCCTGTGGGTAATAAAAGGTTGAAGTGAACTTGTTGAGCAGGTTCCCAGTTTTGTAAGCTCCTCAGAAGGGCAGAAAGGTGTGGTTGGGTAACAGGAATGCAGCACGAGGAAACTCTCCTTTAAACAAATTGGTGGGTTTGAGTTTCTGCAAAATGTGCAATTGAATACCAGCCTCTTGGATTTGCCTGATCAGGCCCAGGGAAAGATTTCTCCTTAGGGTAGGAGAAAAATTGGTGGTGGGATTTAATAAGGATAAACTGACTCTTGAGATGTCCTGGACTGGGTGGGAGAGATGAAGAATGGTAAATTCAGAAAGCCATCTGTTGTCACATAGATTTTTGAGACCTCAAAGTGATGTCTGTATAGGGGAGCTTTATGATACCATTGCCATATAATGAATGCATCTTTATCTGCCTGCTGACATGTAAATCACTAATAAGAAGGACACAATGCAAGTAATTCTTTTTATAATGTAAATCAACCTTTATTATACTTTATGACTAGCGAGACACCTAACAGCTCTGAAAAGTGTTGCTGAGCAGCTCTTTCCCCTTTTGTGTCCTCAGACAGCAAATCAATACAAATTTAGTGATGCTGGGAAGAACACTACTCAAGTGGCTTTTTTTCACCTAAATTCACTCTTTTTGGAAATAAGTTTTCAGATCCTGCAAAAGTATTTCTACAGATAAATTAGTTCTTTATAGCTTGGACACAGTATGGTGGTCAAAGCTGCTGTGAATTTACTTCTCTGCCACTTCTGCCTGTCACATGTTCTATTTAGAAAAACTGAATCCTCACTCAGGCAGCTATTCCACAATAGGGAATATGGTCTCAGACTCCTTGATTTATAAGAAAGGGGATGTCTAGTCTTGTAATTAAAAAAAGGAAAGATATTAGGCCTCTTTTGATATTAGGCCTCAGGTACCTGCCAGCCTTCTCTGAGTGATAATTCAAAATGGCTACGTGAGCCAAAAGTCTCTCGTAGATCTTCCACATAAGTCTACAAGACTGAGCTCAATCCTGCCTCAAGGAGGGGTTTGGCTCCTAGAGAGGCAGCTCCTCTTTTGGGCCTGTCCACAGTCCCTGGATCATAGGGTAAGTATTTTGGAAGGGAGCAGTGTTTGCCACTAAACTGAATGCTTTGTGTTTTGGAGTTCAGGGCTCCTCTCCTCACCACTTCAGGAACATGTGGTGTGCTCTAAGGACTTCCCCATAACTCATTAAAGGTACTCTTATAGTGCTACATCAAGCACCTATCTAAATTCATATTTAAAACCATGGAACAAATCCTCATTTTGCTAGACACCAAAGGATATGTAATAATAAGATCCAGAGAGAGGGCACCAGGGTAAGTCACTTCTTTTACACTTGCTGCACACTTCAGTTATACGTTTCAGAAGGCTGGCTGGAGTTTTTATTGCAACTTTTATCTCAATGGTGTTATGTAGGTGTATCAAACAAGCATTTTTCAGTGTCTCTTCTTTCAGTAATTAAGATCCATTTTACACGTGAAGCATTTTTTCCATCTGCTTTTCTCTCTCCCTCCTTACTAACTCCAAGCATCAGAGGGGATCACATCAGAGGGAGCTCACTGGGAGCAGCCTCTGGGCCAGAGTCTGTGATGAGATGACAAATGTGTCCTGCACATTTACTGGAAATGGGGCTATCCATCATGTAGGCTCAGCATTCCTGCCTCTAAGCCGGGGCAAGACTGTACAAGTAACAAGGTAGGGTACAACTGGGTTTTCATGTAAACAGGCTGGGAGGAGCCAGGTTATCTCCCATTTCAAGACCATGATCTGAGGCTGATAGTGTTGTGTTAGATTTACACTGATGTTATTTGTTCCATCGTGAGTGGGTCCTAAACCCCCTAACTGCCATCCAGTACATATATTTGAAGTTTTTTGGGTGACTTTATTTAATGTAAATATGTTCTAATGAGAAGTACAGTATCTTCCACTTCAACCTTGCCTGCAGTAAGGAATCTAGGGTCGAGATCACTGTGAGATCTTTTCCTAATCCCATGGTCTAGAAACTTCAGGTACAATTATCTTCCAGGTACATTGATGCATCTGAGAAAATCCAAGGACAACATGGCAAATGTATTTTTACTTGCAACAGTTTGTCTTGAACTGTTTCTAGAAATCAGCAAGGCCACTGATCTGAAAAGCTGCTGCCTCTGCTGTAGAATAAAATTTGTGAATAGACTGAAAGCTCTTTATTGTGGATTTTTCCATGTAGATGATATTTATGTGAGCAAGAAGCTGAAGTGAGCAGTGAAAGATTAGCTGCTACCTATAAGTAGCTGTTTATTTTTTTTTTATATATGCACTTACAAATATAAACTGCTACTCTACAAATGAGTGCCAGTCTCTAAAAACAATTTCCTAGAACTAAATGTACTCCAAAGGAAGGCCGGGTTGGATGGGGCTCTGAGTTTAGTGGTACCTGGTCTAGTGGAAGGTGTCCCTGCCCATGACAGGGGGCTTGGAACTAGATGATCTTAAAGGTCCCGTCCAACCCAAACCATTCTATGATCTGTTAGTCATTCTATAAGCCTCTAAGGATAGGGGAACAAAACTCACCTCTAAATCCATAAGATTTCAGTTCATTGACTTGAACTCTGGTAACAATAGGGGGTATGCATAACTCCCAGAAGTGCTTGTTAAGGAATAAGTCTATGGCTTTTCTTTCATAGAACCACAAAATGGTTTAGGTGGGAAGGTATCTTAAATATATATAACTGAGGCTATGTCAAAATTTAAATGAAAAAAACCCTTAATCAAAACTAAACCAGATCCCCAGTCATCTGAGAAGTCCTCGGAGTTTCCTTTTGGAAGACTCCCATAGAATTTCCAAGACAATATGAAAGAAAGGATTAGCTTTGGGGCTGTTTTCTGCCCAGGAAGGTACAGCTAAATGTAGTCGTTCCTGGAAATGCAGTTGCTGTAACTCCTTGTTATAGCAAATAGATATTGATCCCTGTGCCTGCTGAAGTAAAGGGATGACTTGCAGGTTCTTCTATCCATGATGTTTGGAGTGGTCTGCAGCTGGAGCATCAAGAAGTGGAAAAGATGGTGATTTCCAGGCACAACCCACAGAAAGAGCTCTTTTCCCACAGTCTCCTGTTCACCCAGGACAGGGCCAGCAGCAACCCTGTTCTAGTGGTATTTACATTGCAAGGTTTAGGCTCTGTATTGTATTTTTAAAATTCAGCCAGGATATACAGAATGAATATGAGAGTGGACAAACTCTGAAGGTATTTAGGTGAAGGTGGCTCTAATGGTAGTGGATTCTAAGGGAAATGAAAGAATTATTACTTGTATTATCTGTATAGAGCTGTGCAGCACAGCAGGGAATTCAGGTATCTCAGATTACAGTGAGGAGGTTGTTAATCTGTAAAAAATCCAGTCTCACAAACCAGCTGCTTCATTTGAAGAAAATTAATACTTTAATTAATAGTTACTGAAATAAGGAAATGGGTAAGACTTTTATCCTCCTCCTCCCCTCCATGTGCAAAGAAATATAGTTTTGCTTAATTTACATCCTCTTGCTTCCATACTTGTTTTAGTCATTATGTTCCTTCTGTATTGAAAAATCCAAAAGACCTTTCAAATAGTCTAAATTTTTTTGGATGCTATGAAGACAACAGCAAAGCAAATTATCTTTTCAACTGCAAGAAGATATCATTTGAAGTGTATATATCAAGACCTTCCAAGTTTGCTCTATTGCTGTGATTGATATTACACTTCAAAAAAAAAGAAATACAGGAGCTGGGGTATTTCATATGTTAAACATAAGTGAGAAAAATAGTTGTAAAATCTGAAGAGCTGTTAAAACAGTAATATGTAGCTGTTTGAAAAAAAACATTAACCAAGAAATAAGTACTGTAGATCCTCTCTGAAGTGCAAACTCCCTTTTGTGGTTTTTATGGATTCTATATAGTGTTGGCAGATGAACAGCATAATAAAAAACATGACTGTCCCCAGTTGTCTGCTCTGCCCCTCTGCCAATGTCTAACCCACTACCCCTCAGCAGTCAGTGAAGAGACATCCACTGTTTCTGAGGAAAAAAGAAAAGGCTTTTTAGGATAAATGCCACATTTGTCACCTCTTTAATAAAAAGATGCTGGGCTGCACGTTCCCATTCCCATTCCTTAGGCGAGGGGATACTGTCCCTTGTAAAGGACAACAGCAGGAGGAAGCAATTCTACCCCCCTGCAGCAAGGCTTGTCACGCTGTCAGCAGCTCCCAGTTATGAGCCAAGTTAGTCCCCACTCCCTCATTTAGTTCTATTGTTTGAGTGGTAATTGCAGAAGGATTTGGATATGTCATTATTTGTTATGAAAACTTTGACTACGGAAAATGAGGCTCTTCTAAAATAAATCACACTTTCGCATGATGAAACCACCTTTGTTGGTACATTTCTGTGCACATAAGGCTAGTTTTCACCTCCATTTCCAAAGGTGAACTAACTGACTTCTAATGAGTTGCAAGAAAATATGAATAGCGTTAAAAATTACATTTAGCTAATTTTGCAGACAAAAACCAGCATAAGGATGTCTAAGTGTTATCAAATGTTTTCAATTTACACTTGGCACAATTATTTCCATGCTTTACTTGGGAACTGAGCAGATGCCAAACCAAGGAAGTAAGCACATGGAGAGCAAACTCTTGGAACTATAAAGAGATTAAATAACATCTCTGAAAACTGTTTTTCTATTTGAAGACCTGAGTAAGGTTACAGAGCATCACTTTGGTAGGCAGCTGAGCATAAAGACAAAACACTGTAACTCAGCCTCTGTACAGCACTTACACTCAGCTTTTTATTTTATAGATGTCTGAAATTAAACTAGGTTTAGGTGAGCATACACACTAACTTGTTTAGCTTCCTTAGTTACTGAAACAAGATAGGTATTTAAATAAATGTTTTGATTAATAACCATTTATATCAGCATTTCATAATTATTCTAGAAAATGACAACACATTTGCAATAAACAGGCTAATAATCTGGGAAGCTTATCCTTAATGTATGTTGGATATTGGACTGCCTTGTGCCTGGCATTTTTACAGTTTTGCCTGGTTTAGGTTTTCATGTCTAGAAAATCTTCATGGATTTCCCTAAGTGCATGTAAAATTATAGACAAAAGCACAATGATATCGTTTCCATAAGCAG
Source organism: Corapipo altera (assembly GCF_003945725.1). Taxonomy (NCBI): domain Eukaryota; kingdom Metazoa; phylum Chordata; class Aves; order Passeriformes; family Pipridae; genus Corapipo; species Corapipo altera. The sequence goes on from NW_020884881.1 coordinate 11,100,444, forward strand.
TTTAAAGGCTTCTGCTAAAATAGATAAGCTCCCTGGTCTCTGTGTCTGGGGACTCTGCACTGTGATGCCATCACTCCAACAAGGATGGATCCCCAGAGAGGCTCTGCCAGTTCACACATCTCCCTGCAGTGGCTGAAAGGCACTGGAGCTGTGACATGAGACACTACTGTATTTCTCTGTAGTAGTTTCTTTTGACGGGGCAATGTTTGGACAGTGTTTCTCAGAATTGTATAATTTCATTTTAAGCATATAGGTTCCACTCTTTTCACAGAGTGAACGAACACTGTTAAACTAAGTTAACAGAACAAATCTGTGAATCTAACCTGTATTTTACACAAGGTGTACTACTTGTATTTACCCCTATTTTTCAAAGACACTCTACTCTGAAGGAGTTTTGGTGTTTCTCATCTTGTCTGTGTCTCATTCAGGAGTGTCTGCCTGTAGTATACGCACCAGTGGGCAGAGGTTTAATTAAAGTAAAAAGAAGTGGTACAGAAGGCGCCCTGAAATTTAATTTTAATATTTTGGAATGCGTGCACACCACAGGTATGGTGGAGCACTTTAAGGCATCTGAGTGATTGGTGACAAAACAAGTGACAGGGACAACACCCACTCCTCTCTCCTCCGGCATGCCCTCCAGGCTGCCTGTGTGCAGCAGTCCTGCTGCTGCACACACAGAGAGGGCTCCTGGATTTCCAACACCCTGTAACTTCTCCTGGTGACAAATGGGTATGAGATAGCAGCAGCAACACCTCCAAACATTAGTCATGCTGCTTTCCAACAAGCAGCAATTACATGTAATAGGTACTCTGTCATCTTGCTCCAGTTGAATTTTATAAAGAATTCGCTAACGAAAACTTGGCTTATGCTTCCAAGCACACTATACCACTTCAAAAAGCAAAGGAAAACTTCAGCTTGACCTAAGTTTAGTAGCATATTGTCAGCTGTTAAAGTTTGCTGCACATTTATTAGGTTACTTGTCAGTTTTTACATCTAGTGTAGGGTTATGACTTCTCCTTCCACCAGTTTTGTTTGTATTTATTTTCATATTTATTTGTTGCATTATAATTCAATGCAATTTTTATACATCCAGCAGTCTGACTAAGAAGTTCAGAAATACGAAGATTTGTCTTCATTATTAACATTGATATAAGTGCACATATCAAGATATTCAACTATTTATACAGCTATCTAGCCTCATTAGCCTATTAAATCTTCCTGAGCCTGCTGCATGGAGAAAACTGGTGTCGTTCTCTTAGGTTGTTCTCTTGGCATTTCACAGAGGTTATGATTAAGTTCCTTGAATTGAAAGCAAGTGTATGGATTTAATCTAGTTAAAAATAAAAGAAGTGCTGCTCTTCTGTTTTTCAAAGCCCCTGAAAGTGAGAGGTTAATATATGGTTGTGGCTTATCTGAAGTTTATTGAATGAACTTAGTATATTGTTGATTTGATATCAATACCAGCATAGAAGACGAACTTGGTTGTTCAAGTGAAGTTGAGACAGTGCCATGAGGTGCCTCAAATCTTCACTCTACAGTCACCACAATCCAGTGTCCATGAGGGACTGGTATATAGGGATACCAACAGGCTTGTATGCATGACATGGCAGCTGTAACATCAACTGAGACAAAATCACTGATTTTGACTAAGGTGGATGGGTCACCTTTACTTAACATGGAAAAGGGACACGTCTATTAAAATGCACAGGTTTTTCTCACCTACTGATACAAATAAAACATTTCTGAGGAAGCTGACCTTCATACTCACAGGTCTATTATATTTTACCAGTCTACACAGGTAGGGACAGATTTGCACCTGGATTTCAATCTGGGATTGGATGTGAGTTTACTCCTGCTTGAATATGTGCAGTGAAATGTTCTTCCTGTGCTTTGACACATGCCATTTTCCCCATCATGCCCAGAAATACAGTTTCAAGTAACACTCTCACAGTAGTGAAACTTGAATCATCTGAGGAAAAAGCAGAGTTGTTTGGATATAGAAAATTTATTCTTCACTGCTGCTGAGATGAACATTGAACAGCACTCAACCTGGTTTACAATTTCCAAAGAAAATGAAACACAGGAGGGGATAGACCAAGCACTAGGAGCTTATTCTGAGGCTGATCAGTGTCAGCTCAAATGAAAATGGATTGTGAAGAAAAAAAATCCAATCTTAAAAGCTTGTTTGTCTGCTGATACATCACGTACACAACTGCACAGAGCAATTTGATCCGGCTGCAGTCTGCCAGGTACAGCCTAATGTGGCAGCGCCGCTGTTCTTCCCACCGCAACGAGGAGCCCCTCAGGAGTGACCGACCAGAGCAGGAGCCCGGCAACGCCAGCGCTCCAGGAACCTTCTGTTTATTTCCGTGGCGCTTCCTGCTGACACGAGGACTCGGGGGCATTTCGGTCCGCACCCGAACCGCGGCTGTGGCGGCTGTGGGTGCCAAAGGCACGGCTCGGGGGCTCCTGTTTGGGACAATAAGCTCCATCCCTTTCCCGAGGCCCCGCGGCCGGTGACCCCGCCGGTGATACATCCCGCCTATCCCGGCGGGATGGCCACGGCATCCCGGACAGCCGCTGACCTCGGCAGCAACTGCCTTCCTCCCATCGGGCCCTCGAGGGCCTCCAGGCTTTATCTGCCTCCCCCCGAGGACACAGGAGAGCGCGGACAGCCCGGGCTCAGCCAGGAACGCCGCTGGGAGTCAGCGCTGGATGGAACAACCCTCCCGGCTCCGGGACATCCCGGGGGACCAGCTGCACCGCCTCCCGGGACGCTATCATGCATCCGCCGGGACCGCCGCTAGTCCAAACCTTCCCTACATCCCAAACAAGTGCCTTTCTCAGGAGCAACCCGGGGGGCTGCCGGCATCCCTGTCAGCGGTCCCCACAGCAGGGGAAGCCCAAAACCTGAGGTATTAACGAAACCTCCGGGGTGGGCATTAATTCAAACCTTCCTTATTCCCAAACAAACGGCTTTCTCGGGAGCTCCTCGCTCCCCGCGCTGCTGTCCCCTCCGCGTCCCCGACCCCTCATCCCTCCCGCCCCGTCAGCCCCCCTCGCGCTCCCTGCGCACTCAGCCGAGCCCGCCGCCCCCAATCCCCTCAGGACCCGCCCCCCTCTCCGCCCTGCGATTGGTCCTTCTCACTGTCACTCCGGCGCCTCCCCTGCCCATTGGTCGAGGTTAGGTAGCCGCCCCGCCCCCCCGGCGCTGTCGGTTGGGGCGAGCCGAGAGTAAATAGACGCCGGAGCCCAAGATGGCGGAGCCGCCTAGTCCCGGTCGTGGCGCGGCGCCCCCCGAGCAGGAGCCGCTCGGCGCCAGGGCGGCCCCGGACGCGAAGGGTTCCCGCGGGTCCCAGCCGGCCGCCAAGAAGGTGAAGGGAGCCGAGGAGCGGAGCCTGAAGGGCGCGAAGCGCGTCAACGGCGAAGGGGGCGGCGGTGGCGGCGGGAGCGCCAAGCAGCCGCTGCCCGCGGTCGTGCCGAGCTACGGCGGCCCCGCGCCCTGGGGCTTCGCCGCGCTGCCCTCGGGCCCCTCGGCGGGCGCGGGGGGCTTCGCCTTCCCTGCCCCGCTGCCCCGGAAGCTGCTGCCGCCCGCGGTGCTGCTGCCGCCGTCCGCCTCCCCCTCCTCGTCCCACCCGCAGCACCAGCACCGCCACCACCGGCACCGCCTGGCGCTGGCGGCAGAGCCGGGGGGCGGCGGGAGTGGCGGGAGCGCCAAGCCCAAGAGGCCCAAGGAAAAACGGGACAAGGAGAGGAGGAAGCACGGGGCGCTGCCCGTGGTGGCGGCAGCGGCGGGAGATGGCGGCGGGGGCCTGAGCCGGGAGGAGAACGGGGAGGTGAAGCTGCTGTTCCCGAAAGGTGAGCGCGGGGCAACGCGGGCGGCCCGGGGCGGGGAGGCAGCGCTGGAAGGGGCAGGAAGAGCGGGGGGGGCTCGGCGGAGGTGCCCGGCGGGAGCAGGAGGGGGCTGTGGTGCCGGGCTGGGGGCTGCGGGCAGTGCAGGACCCGGTCACACACCGCCGGCGTTGTGTAAGTTCGTGGGAAGGCAGCGGCGGCTCACAGTGCCGTCAATCCTGTCAAAAAAAGGGGGTGTGGAATTAGCGATGGCGTCAGCCAGAAGCTGCCAGAGGCCTTAGGTTTTCTTACCTATTAGGGAAATAAGGGTGCTGAGTAATTTATTAGAGATCTGCGAACAAAACTGAATTGGGGAAAAAACACGTTTCAAAAAAACCCACCCCAATTTAAAATTAAATCCTGAATGATCTCGTTTATTAGTCTGTTAATTTTTACAGGGTAAGTCATTGAGTACTAGAGAACATGTTGTTAAAATTCAAATACTTGGACTTCTGAATTCTCATTTAGTTGCTGTTTCGGGTTTACTTTATTTCCTGAAGATCACATCTTCCAAGAAATGCTCGAGGCCTTCAGGAGAAGGGGAGGAGTGCTGGGTTAGTTCATTAGTAGTGCTGGACAAAAATGGCCATATGAGGTAGGACAAGATGTTGGGCCAGATTCTTGCTCGGATTCCTGCTGACTGTGATCAACAATAAATCTTGGGAAGTAAAAGACAATGCATGAATATATGACGACAGTGCAAGAATACATGCTTTTATTTCCAGTGTGTCCTTTCCCAGTCTCCAGTGACCTTAAACCAGATGTTGATGCTTTTACATTTACTTTGAAATATGAAGAATTTGAAACGTGTGCTCCATTACCTAGTTTAAGCAAGTTTCCTTTCTTTCAAAGGAAAGATAGATTGTAGCTGTTGTGTAGACTTAGGTTATTTTGATTGTGGCCTGTGTTTGTAGGATCAGACAAGCATGCAGAGAAATCTTATTAATAGCAATATGCCTTTTTGTCTATTGATTATATTATCTGGCTGCCTTACTGCATTTTCCACTAATTTCCATGAACATCTTGGTGTATGATTTACTTACCTTTTAGTTTTTGGGTTTTTTTAGATTATTTGGATTGGTGGTATACAAGTGGTTTTTAACTATCTCATTTCAGTGCTTTCAAGTATTCCATTTTAGTGCATTTTTCCTTGTTCCTGTTAAAAGGGGACTTGGAAAAAGTCTTAAGAAATGACGCTCAGAAATTATGTTAGTGAAGCCTTCTCGTCTTCAAGGATAGCTGCTAAGAAGCTGACCCAATATCCTTCTAGTAAAACTGTGTAATTAATAACCATATTCAATAAGATTGCCACAGTGTCCTACCAGTGTTACACAGTCATGTTAATAAGTCTCTGGGAACCATATTACAATGACAGTATGTAACAATGTATAATAATGAAGTGTTTTTTCACATTGGTAAAAGAAATCGACAGTGATGGTGTCAACTGAATAATTGTTGTGATTTGTCTTTAAAGAGGAGATTCTGCACCTTGTATCTGGAAAGGGTATTTTCTTGGAACTTAAATGCTGACAGACACAGGTTCTTGACTTTTTAGTTGCTGATTACTCAGAGCAGATCTTTTTACCTCTCGTTTATTTTGTGAAAACCTACCTAATGCAACACATAAATTTTCAACAGCGTTTGGCATCTGAGTCTCCAGACTTCTGCTTAGAGGAAGTAGTTTCTATACCTAAAATTTTGTGGCATAGTTTCTCATAAATTAAGAACTTTATGTTCATTAGACTATATTTTTGCAGAGAAGGCTGTAAGGAAGTGAAGGATGCACTGTGTCTTCTGCCAAGAGCAGCCAGCCTTTTAAAAGTGGTTCAGTATTTGACTGTAGATTAAAGAACAGGTTTGTGCTGTTAATCCTGTGAATAATTTACTTTTCGGAGAGGAAGGGAGAAATGCAGTTGTGATGCAGGGAGAAAAGAATGGCTGGGGGGCAGGCATGTAGAATCCTAAGCACAGAGGAAAACTAGGAATGACATATTAGGGTGGGAGGGTAGAATATGCAGGGCTTGTGCTTGGGAATACTGAAACTGTGGCATAGACTGGAAGGAGATACCATAGGGACTGTGGTTACAGCATATAATGAATGAATTTGAGAAACTGATATGAAAGAGGGAGGAAAAGCAAAAGCCGTGTAAGAGGAAGGTGATTCTGATCTTGTTTTGGGGCAAAAAATATTATACTTCGGTGCTGTAGAAAAGGCAGGGAGGGTTAGCGAAGGGTAGGATGGAAGAAGAGTGAAAATTTTAGTCAGCCTACAATTACAACTTCAGGGTGAGTTTAGAGGACTTTGTGTAATTAAAGTAGCTGAGAGGTTTGCACACACAGAATATGTGAGGGGTGGAGGAGTAGGAAAAAATATGCCCCTCTAGGTGTAATGAGATGAGTTCATAGAAGCTGTCACCCTGCAGCTGGAAATGCACTCTAAAAATTGACCTAATGCAGGCAAGTGCAGTCTGTTCTTCCTGGAGTCTGCAGTTGAATAACCTTTTTTGTTTTGGTGCAGTGGAAAATGAGCAGCAACATGGAATTAAGAGTATTGATTGTTTTTCTCTCATAGCTTTCAGAACTGATACAAGTATCAGTGTTGCACCTGTCAGAAAGGAGATAGTGCCAGAGAGGACACTAGAGGTGTAGAGGCAGAAATACCAAGAGATAAGCAGGTGGAATGAGTAGGAGTTCCGTGGTTGTTTTGAGACTTTGAAGATGGAAAAAATCCATCCTTCTCTTTGCAGCCAGAGGGGAGGTGCCTTGCAGGTGGGTACACGGGATGGAGGGGAATTCACAATTGGCTTTGCCCCATAAGAGTGTCGGTGCCTGTAACTGGGGAGGAGGGTGCTGTGTGCCTGCTCTGCTCCATAGGGCAGTTGAGATGCCAGGAGAAAAAGCTTTACCTTGGTGAAGGCCTGCACAGATCTCAGTATTAGAGAAAATGAGGAGCAGAGCTAGGGGGATCAGGGGAAGAATGGCAACATTTGTCTCATGAGGTTGCTGAGTCTGTAGTGTAGACAGGGTAATACAGAGAATCAGGGTGTGCAGTGCTGTGGAGTGAGAGATCTGGCCTTGCAAAATCATCATCATAAGACTTGGAGTAGTAACAATTGCATCTTCCTAATTCTAGTTTATCTACTGTGATGATGATAAGGGATATTGAGGAGGACGTTGTGAGAAGATTTTTCACCTAGCATTCAGAAGTGCTGATGAGAGGAGCTGATGTTTGTCCTTTGCTTGCAAGGATGATTGCTAGATAAGAGAGCCTAGTTTTGAGGCACCTTTCTTTCCTAAGTGATAGGAAGATGTTAAACCTGCTTATAGCCAAGATGGATGATGTGTTTAAAGCTCTTCAAAATAGTTATATTTTCTTCCTTGAACAAGTCTTCATTTAAAGACTTCTCTGATCTTTTAATTTATTGCAAAGACCTTCAAGTTGCAGAGTCATAACCAAGCCTTACAACTTGTGATTCCATCAAATGAATGGAGTTCAGTGAACCCTTCTGAGATGATGATCTAGCATGCACAGAACCTGAAAGAACCTTTTGCCAGATGTATGGTTTATCCTCTGTATACAAGGCTGTTTAAAATAAGCTTAAATTTCACTTGTCAAGTACATTCTGATAGTGGAACTAGAAGTTGTGCAATATTTTTGTTTTAAAACGTGGTATGAATCTGACAAAAGTGATTGCTGTTTCAGGTTATGACTATGCTGATTCAGTTAGTCGTTTAACTGATAGTCTGCTCTAGCAGTTCATAGTTGAAATTGTTTTCATAACAGTGCAAAGCTCAGCTCAGCCGCTCCCCACTTCATCAGAGGACACCTGCCCAGAGTTTTTGTTTTGGTCTGCAGGCTTGCTGTAAGATGTAATCCAGTTGCATGACCCATCAGTTCTGATTTTCTTGCCCTTTCTGTATACAGAATTCCTTTTTTTCTTCAGTGATCCATTTGCTGATTACCTCAGTGTACAAGCAGTTGCAAAATGAGGGCTGGTATCTTTAACGTGCGGATGGGGATTCCCCCATGAGCAGGAAAGCTGTATATGGTGCTGTAACTCTTGTTTTTCCTATTAGTTTGTTTCTCCCTTTGCCCCCCTCCCCCAGGTCTTTCTCCTGCTGTCTTTGAAGGATAAATTAGATTACATTTCAGGTGAGCATTTCCCACTGATTCTTCTAATAACTCTTGCATTATGTTGCATGACACTTCTGGGTTTTTGGCTTTTAAGAAGTTGCACTTTTCGGTCTTGTTAAATTTGGTTTGCATCCAGTGGAATGCTCATTTCATAGTCTGTGTTACTAAAGTAGGTTGGAGAAAGCTTTGGATCTTCTTCTTTTTCCCTTCTTTAGAACTGGGACCATGAATCTTGCTGCTTTTGTTGTCTTTTTTTCTTGTGCTAAATGTATCCTCCTTCTGTTAGCTTCCATTTCCTTTGCTTTTTTTTTTTTTGTTTTGGTACTATGTGGCTTAATTCACTTCCCTCTTCCCTCTGCTGAACTCCTTAAATTCACCAGTTGTTTTCATGCTTGTGAGGCCTCTTGATCACTCTCTTATGAATTCTTTGATATATTTCTATTTAGATACCCCACTGTAAGCAGCAATATCTAGCAAGTGTTTAGGGTTTTAAGTGTGGTATTCAACAGGAAGAGGGACTTCTCAGATTTCTTTAGATGTTTGAGATGTATATGGAGTGTAGTTTTCAGAGCTGGTAGTGACATTAACTGTAAGTGTCCGCTGTTGAGATAAATTTGGAGCAGTGTATCTTTCTCCTGAGGGACCCTGAGCCTTTTTCAGATAACCGGAAGCTTTGCTAGGCAGAACAAAATCTTTCTCCTTCTAAGCTGGAGAACAAAGTCCCTCCTGTACCCCAGAATCCAGCTTTATGTGTGATCTACACAGCAGAAGGTTGCTCTGATTTTAGAATATGAAATAATTTTTCTTAGTTGACACAGGATCAGGAGGCTGAACCATCTGATCTGAAACCTCTTGTGAAGGCCTTGTTTGCAGCTGTCACGTTCTCTGTTACTGATTTCTGATGCAACTCCCCAGTGCTGGAGCTTAAACTTGGCTCATTCAGTTCTGCATGTCGAAAGTCTCCTTAGAAGTGTGAAGCTTGGAGGAATTGGGAACTGTAAAGATTGGATTTCAGTTTCTTGGAAGTATTTTCACTCTGAAAGGGGTCTGACTTCCTTTCCATTCACTGAAGAGCTTGGGGAAATGTTCTCGCCTGATAAGAATATTTCTTTAGTCTTATCTTGGATTTTAAACCTAAATTACTGTAAGGGGTGTCAGCCAGATATTCCTGGTTATTGGAACATGAAAGTTATCATTTTTGGGGGTGGTTTTTTTTTTTTATCTTGGAAATATGTTTTTTTTTCGTGTTCATTAAGTCAGGAAACCTGCTTTGCAGTGTACCTCGAAGGACCTAATAAAAGTGCAGGTGTCAAAGCTGTTAACATAGTGGTCTTAAATGTGCTTCATGTATCTGCATAACCAGTTAAACATGGCTTCTTGAGGTTTTATTTCTATGGGTGTTTGTTTAAAGTGATGAGAGAGTGCTGATGGAAGGAATGGTGACTGATGTTCTTGTACTCCCCTTCTTATCCCCCTTTCCTTTCAGTTACACTGCTGTTGGTGTTATCCATATTGATGATGTCCCTTAGCAGTAGTCTGTAAATATTTTGCCTCATATGTAGTGACAGCCCTTAAATCAAACAGAGGAGAGAGGCAGAATACTTTGAACATAATCTATGACTGACTACTAATGTGGATTACCATCTGGAAAACTGATGCAAAGCAGCTGCAGCTTTTGGCATCTGACAGGGTTGAACATCTCGCCTCTTTCAGTGCTGAAATGGACTTGCTTGAGCTCTTGCATCGGCTTCAAGGTGTGAATTTTCCAATCTGACAGTGACCACGACACATAATCCATCCACTACAGAGCATGTACTGGGTTTACCTTTTTGTCTGTAGAAAGCTTGCAATTGAGGCAAAGATCTAATTAAATGTCTGAAGTCAGATTGGTGTGTTCTGTGAATTTGGATTCCTTTATTTACTACTGCAGGAAATCACTGCAGTCATTACGAGAAGGCATCTCTGGAGTTAGGAAACAGAGGACTTTGATTATAGCCTTTAGCTGTAAATGGCTGTTTAACGTATAAATACAGTATATATCAATTTCTTTTATTTATGTACTTAGCCCAACATCCAGAAAAAAATAAAAGCTTTTGGATTTGAGAAGGAAGTATGCATATAATTCTTAATTAATTCAGTTAATTGTGTGGAGTCATTGCAAAGCGAAAGCATTCTTCAGATGCCATTTTAGGAGATGAGGCAGAACACTTCTTCATAATAGAACTCTTCCTATCTGTATGTAGCACTCTTTTTATTTTAATATACTACTGTTGCTGCATTTCTTTCATGAGTGAGTGTATTGTTTCTGTGACATCAAAAACAAAGAACATGGACTTTGTGGTGACACTCATATTGTGAACTTGAATGAGACATCTGGAAATCTCTTAATCATTGGGGCAGTTTGTGAAGAACTGTAGCCCTTGGGAAGGACTCACATTGGAGAGGTTTGTGGAGTACTGTCTCTCCTGGGAGGGACCCCACAGTGGAGCAGAGGTAGAGTGAGAGGAGAAGAAAGGAGCAGCAGAGGCAATGTGTGATGAACTGACCACAACCCCCATCCCCTGTCCCCTTGTGTCACCGAGGGAGAAGAATTAGAGAAAACTGGGAATGGAGTTAAGCCTGGAAAGAAGAGAGGGGTGGGGGGGAAGATGGTTTTTACATTTAATTTTTATTTCTCATTACCCCACTCTACTTTTGATTGCTAATAAATTAATTTTTTCCCCGAAGTTGAGTCTCTTTTGCCCATGATGGTAACTGGTATTATGTATGATCTCTCTGCCCTTAACTTGACCCATGAGCCTTTTGTTGTATTTTCTCTCCTATGTCCAGCTGAGGAGGGAGGTGATAGTGTGGCTTTGGTGGGCACCTGGTGTCCAGCCAGGGTCAATTTGCCAGAAGAATTATAAATACTTCCGTAGTAATAAAGACTTCTCCCACCAGGCAGTAGAGCTTGAAAACTAAGGTTTGAGCCCAGCTCTTACTGGACTTGCATAGCTGATTCCTACTGTACTTGGAATTTCTCTTTTTTTTTTCTAACCCTGGTAATGGCTATTTACAAACTGGTTAGTCTGTTACCAGTTATTTCCTGAGCAGTGTAACTCTCTGTCAAAATTATACAAAGTAAAAGTGGGTTTTGATAGGGGCAAAAATTCATGAAGATACAGATTTCTTTCATTTTTGCCCTGGGGTACAGATTATTTCAAGCTGTTGGCTTTTAGTGTCTTTAGAGGTATGTAAAGGCATAGGAAGTCTGAGTATTTGGGATACATGACTTCCCTGAGGACTCATTTCATCCTGTTCCCTCACAAGCTCAATAAGCTTTTTTTATTTTTTTATTTGTTAGGAGTAGTATTGATGAAGGCTAACTGCAGAATATTGTATGTACATGGAAAGCTTAGCATAAACATCTCTCACTTTTTACTACTTTGTGATCCTGTTGCCCTGTGAATGAAATGGAGACCAGTTGTAGCTCCTACTGGTAAACGTCAAAAAAGCTGTACAAGAGCATTCCAGGTTTTCATAACTTCTGTGGAACAAGTTTTTCTTGTTTTCCCTTGCCAACCTCACTTGTTGGTTGTTTATTCCCTGACATGTAGGTTGTACATTGCTTAATGTTGGAGTACTCATTTTAAAGCAGGATTATTGTGAAGAATTTTCATGTTTCTTGGTTGAAAAAGTGATATTTGGCCTGAAATTGTGTGGCTGAAGGGAATTGTTACCTTGCCTTAGAGAAGGTACTCGGTGAGATACTGGTCTGTGGCATTTTGGAAAGTCTCAGAGTTCTAGGCCTGTAGTGAGCTGCATTGGCTTTATTGGGCAGCATCGTGTGATGGCTGCAGTTTTGGAGACTGTGCTTGGAGAATTGCACTTGCCCTTCCTTGTAAGGTGTCTGAGCTGTAGGCATGTTACCATCGTGTTTATTGACTAGAATGACTGTTGGATGCTTCTAAATTTACAGACTTTGTAGAGCGGGCGTAGCTAGGCTGCAGTAGATCTTGTGTTAATAATAAAAAAAATAATAAAGTAATTTGGTTGATTTTTATCCCTGCATTCCAGGGATGCTGTGAAATGCAATTTCTATCCCCGAGGAGAATAATCTGCAGAATTTTGAGAGTCGTGTTTGAGTTCTCCAAGGCAGATTAGAAAATACATATTAATATTTGTAAACTGAAGACATTTGGCCTGAGAATTAAGCTCAAGTGTTAATCCATGGAATGACTGATTTTGACAGAGATTTTTTTAGTGTATGAAATTTTTTCTTTATTTCAATATTTATGTCTTTTTTTAAGAAGTACTATCGCTAATCTGTTCTGTGAGCTTTGAGAGAGGAAGTCTGAAAATTTGTACGTTTGAATTGGGATTCTCAACTGTTCTTTACCTGCCTCAGACTATTGACTGGTTTTGTTACAGTACTGTAATTTCTAGAGGGGAAACAGTTAAGTAAACTCTACTTCAAACCTTCCTCAGCTTCATTTACATTGCATTTGCAATGGCTTGAGGTGTGATATGCTTGTGGCTGTTGCTAGAGGAGGTCACAGGATGCTTCCATTGTTTCTCTTGTCTGGAAGGTTTCACCATTGACTCTGCTAATTGCTTTCTAGATGTGAAAATAAACTAGAGGCTCTTGAAAAGGTTTTGGCTTGTTCTCAGTCCTTATGTTTTGCTTCTGACAAAGCTGGAAGATTCATTGGCCTGTGATGCTATTCATGAGCTGGCAGTAAAGGATTCTTTCAGTCTTTTGTCCTCTCTCAGCAAGGCTCAGCATTTGTATATGCTCTTCAGTCTTTCTTTCGTTTGTAAGTGATATCAAGTCAAGTGTGCCTCTTAACCATACCAAAGTGTGGAGATAAAATCTAGGTCTTCCCATGATAATTGTAATCCTGGATGAGTCGAGCATTCAGCACAGGTTATAAGTCAAGCCTGGTGTTACTGCTTACTTGCTGAGTGTCTGCTTTCAGAGTGTTACTTAAACTCCTGTTGTACAATTTATCTCTGACTTCATTCTCTTGAGTTGCAGGGGATTTACAACGTAGGGATTCCTTTTTGGGTAGAGACAAACTGGAGAGGAAGGTTTACGCCTGCTTAACCTATTCCTAGAAAGGTTTGTGTTGCTTAGGAAAACTTGTTTGGTTTCCATGGTCTGCTGTACACAAATCTGCTTTGTCATCCACCTCTTCTCACTGAGCTGTTAGAAGGTTTTTCTTGGACATGACTGTGGACATGACTAAAGCTAAAACCGACAGCTTTAAGCACAGCTACCTGATTCCTTGTTTTTGTGCCAGCATAGTTTCTCTTCTCTTCACGATGCTTATCTTGATCTGTGGATAGACAACAGGCATATCTCAACTGCCATCTCTTATGGGTTTTATTTACTTTCTTAGACTCTCCCTTAAATACATTTTTCCCTTCGCCCTGACAACTGCGAGGGTTTGACTTCTGTATCCTTACTAGAAGGCTCCTAAAAGGAAAGGTATGAATGCTGTGTAGTCATTGTTAAAGCATTCATTTATGTGCATTACTGTCAACTCCTTGCACCTTTATTAACATGTTTCATGAGTAGTTTGGGGGCCACTCTATACAGCCTTCTGGAACTGAGGAATATTTCTGATATGTTAGTAGTGAAGATACCTGCTGCTTCTATTTTATACAGATGCTTAAGGAAGAGTAATTGGATTTCTCTTTGCTTCCACTTGGGGTTTATAAAGCAAGCACCATGAATAAAACATCAGGATTGTCTCAGCTATATTACTGAGAAAGCATTCTGAAGCATAACATTATGTAGAAGCTTGAAATCAGATTTCCTCTTTCCCTGTGGAGGTTAAAAAGCTCAGTATACTCTTGGAGCAGGTACTGGCTTCAGGCCAAGACAGGAGGCATGAAGTGCTGGCTGCAGTGCATATAAGCCTAGTAAAATCTGACTTCTCTAAATGCTTGGCCTCATAAGTGAATCTAAACTCGGCTTGAAAAGATGACTTTTGAAATGATTAATTCCTATGGTTCTGGTATATTACATGCAGAAAGCATGCCTAAAGGCTCTGCTTTTGTGTGTCAGGGATTTAAAAACATGGAGTGACTTGACAAGAAAGTAAATGAATAATGAGACTACTCAGGTGAACTGTTGCTGATTGTAGGTAAGCAGGGGAAGCACAAGAGAATTACACTGGCTGTGCAAATACAGCACATTTCATGTGTTTTTATTAATTACATCTGACTGCGTTAGTGTAGCCTGTGAACATAATGTAAAAGATTTTTAGCTGAGAAATGATGTCAAGATACTTGCAAAAGCCTTTAAGTTCAGAGTATGTGTAGATAGGTTAGGAGGTTTCCAGTGTAGATGTTCACCCAGGAAAATGCAAATTATAGTCTTTTTTTCCCCTCAATTCTTATGTAATGCGTGCAATTTGAATTTCAAGGAATGAGCTGACTTCAGATGCAAAATGAGAGCAGAAGGTATAGCAGTAAGCAAAAATTTTTAACTGTTTACAGTTAATTTGCTGGGTTGTTGTGTACAGTTCTAACATAACAGAAACAAAACTTGTGTGAGTTAAAGAAGCTTATGTTGGATTATACAACAGATAAATATTAGCTTTTCATATTATAAGTACTGGGATTTTCTTGTAACTCCTCCTTTTATCCTCTTAATAGAGCTTACATAAGAGTAATATGAAGCATGTATGTGACAATTAATTTTCTGTTCCCACTTAATTGTGAAATATTTGCATTTCAGCTCAAATCAAAGACAAAGTTAAAGAAAGGGAAAAGAAGCAAAAAGAGAAGAAGAAGCATAAAATAATGAATGAAATCAAGAAAGAAAATGGAGAGATCAAATTATTGCAGAAAGGTATGTTCAAACTATGTAATGTTTTTTTCATTCTAAGTTCTTAAAATATTTGTGTTTAGATACTGGGTTTCAATACCGTGGTTTTCATTTAGCTTATGCCATTTTCTCTAGTTAGTTGGTATGAGGGTTGCAAGTTAAAACCTAACTGTAGATGTTACTTTTTTTGTCAAATGTATTAGGTGCTGGAGATTAAAGATAAAACTGTCACCATGGTGTTGCATATACAGTAGTAGTATTAGGAAAGACCAGTACTTCAAGGAATAATATTGGTGATACCTTGTTCAGTAACTGCAGAGAAGATGCAGGTTATCATTTTATATATTGTGGAGAAGAAAAATGAATGTGTTACATTTTATGTCTACAAAACTGAGTAACTAAGGAGTTGTAATTCAGAAACTTTGTCAAATACTAAAATGTTACATGCAACATGCAGCCTTAATTTTGACTAATTTCTTCAACTTTGTTTTCTGTAAAGGAATGTCGTTAAGAAAATGTTTTCACATGACTTGTGCATCCACTGATTGTTGGAATTGTACAGTAGTTGAGGCTGGAAGGGGCCTAGTCTGACACTGCTCCAAGTAGGGTCAATTAGAGCAGGTTACCCAGGACTATCAGACTGTCTCCAAGGGTGGAGGCAGCACAGTCTCTCTGGACAATTAGATTCAGTCTAGATATAAGGAAGATTTTTTTATGATGATGGTGGTGAGAGACTGGAACAGGTTGCCCAGAGAGGTGGCAGATGTCCCATCCTTAAAAATATTCAAGGTCAGGATATTCAGGTTGGATGAGGCTTTGAATAACTGGATCTAATTGAAGATGTCCCTGCTCATTGCAGGGGGGTTGGACTAGATGGCCTTCAATGGTCTATTCCGACAGAAACTATTCTATGAGTCTGTTGTATGATCTTTGCTATGAGGAGAGACTGCTGGGACTGAGAAGGCTGGAGAAGAGGCTCAGGGGGGATCTCATCAGTGTGTATAAACACCTCATGAAAAAGGTTGTCAGCCTATGCTGGTTCATGGGGTTATTCCTCTCAGGTGCAGGGCTTTGCCCATCCCTCTGTTGACTTCAAGAGTCCCCCAGGTTGGCTCATTTCTGCTGTGTCTCAAGGTCCCTCTCACAGGCAGCACAACCCTGGGGTGTGTCAACCCCTCCTTCCAGTTTTGTGTCACCTCCAACTTGCTGAGGGTTTGCTCTGTCCCATGACGCAATTAATGAAGATGCTGAACAGTACTGGCACAAGATATCAAGGTCTGGATTAATCCAGTAGGGACTGTTTTCCTCCTGGGCTTTATAATGCTGCTTACAACCCTTTGAGCACAGCGGTTAAGCCAGTTCTTGAACTACCTTAGTCTTCACTTAGGTCATGCTACATTAGATTTTTTGTGAGGGTGTTGCTTATTTGAGTAGACCAATTTTTTTTTTTTTAATATGTTATTTTCAGATTCTGCTTTTGAAGTTAGGAACAAATTCCTGATATGTTTTTCTGTTACCTTGTCTGCTGTAGGATTTAATTTAGAAACCAGAAACTGAAACCCTCAAATCAAAACTTGATCTTCAAAATGTTCCTATGAGGTCAGAGGCACAGAACCTGGTAATTACTGCATCATATATGATACTCTGCACACAAGTTAACTGTATTAGCTATGACAGCTTCAAACCTGCTTTGATCAGATCTAAAGGTATTGCCTTGAACACAGGAGTGCAAACTGATGACTTCCTGTGAGAGGGACAGGTGTGACTTGTCTTTGCTGAGCGTGGAAGGAAGTTGGTGGTTGAGATACTGGAGATACTGAGCAAAGCTTAACTGCCTCAACAGTGAGGTTCTTCAGGCTTTGAGTCACAGCCTTTTTTTACACTGGGTCCTGTTTCTGTTGCCGTTCAGTAGATCAGGTGGAAGCTGCAAAGACAGGAAGTCTTCTTACACAGATCTAATAAATGATGCCTAGTGGGGCTGTTGAGCCAAAAATGGTGCTTTACTTTCAAAGTAATGTAAAAATGTATATGCCCAGGGACTGTGTTAGAACATCTCTGCCGAGTAGCAGGATGGGTTGTTCTCATGGAGAACGCTGCTACAAGTGCAGTAGATGCCTTACTCTATTTCACTTGACTTGTTGCCAGTCAAGTGTGTTTTAGGTGTTCTTTAAGGTGTTGGAAGGAAGTGTTTTTAGAAGCTATGTTTGCTTTTT
The DNA here is from genome assembly GCF_003945725.1 of Corapipo altera. Lineage (NCBI taxonomy): Eukaryota > Metazoa > Chordata > Aves > Passeriformes > Pipridae > Corapipo > Corapipo altera. The sequence continues at coordinate 11,117,500 of NW_020884881.1, forward strand.
CAGTATCCTGCAAAATTGACTCCTATTTCAGGAAAAGAAGGGAATGTGTCAGGAGAGCAGATAGATTCTCTCCACCGGGTTTGTATCCCATTCAGAACAGCAGGTCATTGTTTTCTGTGGGCCTCCAAAATCTGACTGGATGTGCTTGTATGTGCTGCGACATTCATACAACACTTCCTGAGTTGTTTAGCTGATCTGGTTTTACATCCTGGGCAACAGACAGCAAAGGCAGAAGTGCTTTAAGGAGCAGCTTCTTGTATGTGTCAGTCTCTGTGACCTTCTCAAATATTAACTCTATCTGAGGGTGTCTTCTTCCTGTGTAGCAAAGGCTCCAGGCCCTATTGTTCTGAGCTCAGAATTTACTGCGTGGGCTTTGAACAAAGTTTTGGAATGAGTCTGCTTCCCTTTTCTTTGCATTTTTGATTTTATGGTTGGTTTTTCTTTTTTTGTTTGTGTATGTCTAGAGACTGACACTACAGTGCCTAAAGGCATTTTATTTCCTTTTCCTAGTTATTAGATCTATATCTTGTTGTAAAATGTTGCTCTGACCATCTGTTTGTGACTTACTTTCTTTAAGGGGCTGGAGGTAACAGTCTGTGAGACTTCAGACAGCTAAAGTAGCTGGCCAAGGTAAAAGGTGACTAGTTATAGCAGAAGTCAGTAGTGAGGGACTGATGCATTTTGAGGGAGAGTTGGTGCATAAGCCTGATTTTGGTGCTTTAAGCTGAATGTGGAAGTGTTACTTGTATGAGGAAGCTCAGGGGTGTAAGCTGTTCATCTGCCTAAACTTGTGTTGGCGTTCTGTTGAAAGCCGTGATAAAACTTGCCAATGTTGGAGACAGACAGTTCTTGAAGAGGGTATTTTTTTTTGCAGTTCCTGAGGCTGCTAAAGGAAATGAGGCACTTTCAGAGAGGCTGATGGCTTTTGTTATGAATCTAGAATGAAAAGGTTTTTTGTCACCCTTTTGCACTTGAAGATGTATTCTCTGAAGAATAAAGCTATCTAATTGCCTCTATGTGTCTCAATCTGTTATGTGGAAGAGCTCAGTTTTTGGAAAAAAAAAGGCTTCTTGGCACATGCATATTGCTAAAAATTCAGAAACTATAAGTGAATTAAACTTATTTTTTATAAAAATTGCATAGTAAGCAGTTACCTTCTAGAAATGGAGAGTTTCATACAAAAAATTTGATGTGACTGAAAGTTACTGGAGGTTCTGCAAAATGGAAGATGATTAATAGGTTTATTTGTAAACAGTCCCATTTGTGTTTTATCTTTAAGAAAAAAACAGTCAGTCTTATTTTTCACATTATTTATATCAGAGCACAGCAATAGCTAAAAATGCAGTAGGAGAAGTTCTTAGTGTGTGTTTCTGCAAGGTTAAATGCCTTGGTTTATTGAATGCCAAAATGCAGGAAAGAACTGAAAATGAATATTTTATTTTGCTGGTATAAACATATGTAAGTACAAAGTGTTTTATAAAGCTTTCTGTTGTTATTATTCTGGAAGAAATTACATTTAATTGCACATTCTTATTAACCTTTTAAAATTTTTATTGATGGGTTTTGCACAGAAGTAATTATAAAATTGGAATATCGAACACAAGACCTGAGTCATACTGCATGCTTTTTTCCCATCCACTGTGTTTTGTCTGTGTGTATCTTTAGGGAGAATGTTGAAGGACTTATTTGCACTTTAGTTGATGGGACATTGAGGGAATGGGTAAGACTGAAGTAAGAGTGTAGGGCACACAACCCATCACACTGATTTGCCTGTAATACTGAGTTTGCTTCACAGTCCTTATGCTCCAAGTTACTATTACCAATAAAATATATGAGTTTGGGGTAAAACACAGATGTTGAATGTGATGGAGCAGGTGGCAGCTGGAGGGAGAGCTGTACTGTAAAGCTTTGAAATGTGTCTTGCTGGAGGTGGGGGTCTGGGGCTTGAAGCAAAGGCTTCTGGTACATCAATGAAAAGTGAAAGCCTTTTTCTACAACTGCTTGCAAAATCTCTGGGTTTTTTATATAATTTTTTTAAAATGAGATCTGAAGGCTGTGGTTACAAATTATGATAGTCTATTTAGCATATGCACGTGTATTATTTGGAATATCTTTTTATGGTGAAGACCGTGGAAATAATTGTAGTTTTTGAATTACTGTGTTTCAAAGATAAGACTTCTGCGAGAATTTCAGTGCTGTCACATTTATAGGAGTTCTTCCTTTGAGAACAGTCTTTGTACCTCTGGATTATTGCTAGTAAATATCTGAGTAAGTTGTTAGGCTGCGTGCACACAAAATATTTTTCTTTTACCCTCTGATTGTATTGTTTATAGGAAGTGGGTTCAGTTCTAATTTTGATGCCACAGATGAATTAAAATACTGTGATGGTCAGTTCAGAAAAGAGATCTGCTTCTATGTGTGTTTCTCTGCTGTCTTTAAAGTTCTTCCATAGCAGAGTGAAAAATGCTGGTAGAGGAGTGTGTGCGTGTTGAAGTGAAAGACTTCATTGAAACAAGGTGATTAAATCAGCACCTTTTCACCTCATGGTGTATTTTAAGATCAAGGAGTGCAGAACTGCATAAAACCTTTGTCCTGCATTCATTCCTCTTAGATTTTTCTTCTCATATGAAGACTTTTAATTTTGAACTGAAATCTTCTGCTAGGCCTTTCCTCTCCACAAAGTTTTCTGTCCTTGCTTTTAGTCTAGCTGGGATTTCTGTTAATGTTTTTTATTTGGGTTGTTCCCTTATTTGGAGAACAGATATTTAGATGTATGGAAGGAATAACAGGTTGCTGCTTTTTGATATACTTCTATAAAGTACATAAAATATATATAAAATTATAATTTAACTATGTTTAATGTGGTAACTCAGATGACCAGACTCCAGAGGCTGTTTGCAGACTTCATATTTTCAGTCTGTTTGTTGTAGAAAAACTAACTGGAAATATTTTAGAGGTTTGTATTTTTTTATTTGTCGCTTTTTAAATCTCTGCTTATTTTACAACATGCCATTGAAGTTCATTGGTGCAGTTGTTGGAAAGGATGTAGGAAGAAGCATGTTGGGATCTTCCTGTATGGCTCTGTAGGTAAGGGATGGTTATATTAAGGAGCTGAACATGGTAAAGTCGATGCATATCTTTGTAGCAACTTTTATCACATGTTGTGTTTGTACACCCAAAAGTGTCACTTTCTGAAAATCTTAAATAGCTGCTCTCAAGGTGGTCGTGACTATTCAGCTTTCAGGAGACAACATGAAACAGGATTATTTGATGTATTTTAGGCTTGACTTTTCTGATGTTTAATAGTCAAGCTTTCAAGCCTGTAAATAGAATAAGATAGCTGTCAGTTCTCAGTTACTCCTGCTGTTTGGTTTGTTTCCTGGGCTCTGTACTGAGGCATCTTGAAATTGTTTGTTTTCAGCACGTGGCCTATTAGCTTTGCAACGTGTCAGCAGCTGATCTTGCTCATTCCCCTTATTTGTGGAGTGACTGTGCATTTCATGTCTGTTTAGAATTCCATGTGCCCATTTTAACTCAATTAGGAAGTCAGTTTTCTAATAATTTTGAGCTATTTTTAATATGTTTTTCATTAACTCACCAAATTATTACATAGAATCATACTTATTGAAAGAGATTTAAAAATAAATATATAACATGTGATACGTTAGTTAACTGACAGTTTTTAGATTTTTTTCCTTTTTTTTTTTTTTTTTGGCCACCCTAAGTGACAGTGGCTTCAAGAACACATAATTCTCTGTGACTGCATATTTTATTTATTTACTGGTTCGTGAACGGCATCTTGGCTGGTCCTGTTCAATTTTTTAGTGTTTGTGGTTATGAACTTTAAACTCCCTGGAAGATCCAGGGGGACACTTCTGTGGTTTGAACTGGGCTTTTTGTGTTGGCTATTTAAAGACTCAGCCTGAAGAGCTGTAGCAGAGCTGAGACATTATATCAGTAGCTTCAGAGTGAATTGCAGCGAGAGTCGTGTCTCTGGCCGTGTGGGACTATGGGAAGAAAGTGAAGGTCATTAATTGGAGGTTATTCTCACTTGTCCCTTACTGGAGAGGGCTGCAGTGGGAGGTGGTTGGTACAGGACCAAGCCCAAGACTAGAGCCATGTGCTGTAGCTGATGGCAGAACAGCCAGGGCCTTGCAGAGCGAGGGGTGTGCAGGCAGCTGGTTGGTGCTGCTGTGTCTGTTCATGTGCCACAGAGTGAGGAGGAAGCTGCTGTGTGCCAGTCCTTCGTTCACTTGAAAAAAATCTGGGAAATGTGGTCCCTGTTTAGGCTTCTCTGCGTTGATGTTCTTTCATCTTTCTACTCCTCACCAAGTGCTCCTCAGCTCTCTTAAATTTTGGTGACTGGGCTTTCCTCAAGTGCAGAAATCAAAACTGTCTTTAGTTACTGACTGCTATTAAAAATGTTTGTGTCTTCCTGCTACTAGTTGTCAGCTAGAAAGCTGTGGTAAATGAATAATTTAGTTATTAATTTTTGGGTTTTGTTTTGAAATGTCAAAAGTCCCTCCTTAATAATTTTGGTGGCTGTGACCTCAAAGTTGAGAAATGCTGCTCTGGTTGAAGCAACTGAATGAAGTATTTTACTTCATGGCTTCTGCTCGTTTAAAATTTCGTGTCAAATGTTCTAATGGACAAAACACAACATAAAGTAAACTTCAGGTAATGCCTAACTTTTCTAGGTGTAAAAACTTACTCTTGTAAAGTGTCTGTAGTTAAGCAGAGTTCAGGCTGTCTAACATTAATTTAAAATACAAACGTGGTTCATCAAGTAATAACAGAGCATTGGCTGATTTATATAAAATTTGAATAGTTCTGAATCTCAGTCCTATGCTGTGTCTGACAGGGATATTGTGTCACCACAAGAAATGAAATGTACTAAGTTACCCTGAAAGTTCTACCTTTGCTATAGATGCATGTATGATAGAAGTAAGGCGTGACTTACCTAGATGATGGTTAAAAGTTTGTTTAGAGATAGTTCTTATACTGCTGAGTTTGTGCATGCATCAATAGAATGAACGTACCTTTCCATTCTTCTAACTTCCTTAATAATGTGCTGTGAGTTTTATGACTCCATCCTCATGCAGACATGATTAGCCAAATAAGAGCAGAAGGAGAATTAAAATTTTACTGTTCTTTTTTTTTTTTTTTTTTTTCCCCAGTCCAGTTAAGTGTGAGCTCAGTCTGCTTTTTAACTTCAGGTCAAGGGGAAAGCTCCTGTAAAAGTCTATGGGTGCTGAGGGTTTTTCTACTCATCCCCTGTCTCTGTTATTTCTCATTCTTGGGATCCTACAGCAGTTCTCTGACTCACCTTAACTAACTTGTTTTTAATTCAAGTGAAAATTGTTAACTTCTGTCTTGAGTTTCCAAACCATGCAGTGGAAAAAAGTTTTATGTTTATAGCTGGTTCAGTAGCTGTGTGTGTCTAAATGCATCTCAGGACACAGGGACAAAGATGCTGTGCACTGCAGAATGGGTGCTGTCTTGGCTGCAATTAGATTCTAGCAGTTGTATGGATATGTATGTATGTACACACCTTTATTGTGATTGCTGGTGAAGGATCTCTGAAACACCTATCTCTGAAAGTTTTGGGTTGTGAATGCCTCAGCAGTAAGTACTTGAGAGGTGAAATCAGCTTGCATCGAGAACTGCACTGCTGCTGCCAAATCTTGCTTAAAACTAAGCTGGCTTGGATACCTCAGTCTTGTGTTGGGATCTTTATTTAGCCTTTTGGATTGCTTACTTAATGTTTTCACAGAATTCTGTATGTCTGCTCTGAGGCAACTCGATTACTCCCCTAGGGAGATGTGGAAAGCAGCTGTTCTTTTTTGGTGTCCATTAGCCAAGTGTCAAAGCAGCATTATTGGTTTTGGAAGCAGCAGCACATTTTACTTTAAAGTATTTTGATATATGCAGCAGAGGAGTGACTGGATGAGTGGGTTTCTGCTCCTCTCTACAGCTAATGCAGAAGAAGAATAAGATGAAAGTATTTATTTGGCATTGCTGATAGCAATCCCAGTATTTCAGCACACTAACTCCTTTTGCTGTTAGAGTATTTGCAACTTCTGAGCAGCTTTAAATACCTACTTCAAAGTGGATCTTTGAAATTCAGTAGAGCAGAAGCCTTAGCCTAGAAATGTGCTTCCTTCTCATTCTGTCACAGTCTATTCAAGCTTTGCTAAAAAATCCTGCTTATTTCTAGAAATCAGTTTTCCATTTTGTGTTTGTATTCTTCAGGAAAACTGTCTGTATGCTGAAATAATTGAACATAAATATTCTAAAATTGGGGGTTTGTGGATGTCAAAGCAGGATGGGGAGTGAGCACTGTGCAGCACCACCCACACTCACTGTAAAAAAGGACAGAGGGAAGAAATTGTAGCCTGATCCATATTACAGTTAAATAAACTAAAACGTTACCTTTAAAAGATAAATTGTGTAACCTCTATGTTGAATTGAAGAGTTCAAGCTTTGGGGTTAGGGAGCTTTCTGTTAAGGTTTGTTAGGAAATGGATCCTGTCTCCTATATGTACTGTTGTGTGAGGTGATGGGACTTCCTTCCCCCCCCCCCTTAGAAATTCAACGTTGTTCAGTGCTGGAGGAGGATAGGTGAAGGTGTGGGGAGCAGATCAAGTGTTTTCTGCCACTGATGAGGGGTGGGCTTTAGTACCCCCCAGTGCCTGCTCTCAGTGGTCTCCATACTTTAGTTCCTGTGGGACAGTGCTGTGAACCAGTTCTGCTCTCTGATCTAGAGCAGCAAAGTGAATAGTTTTCTGCTGAGCCATTGAGTTCTGTGCAGTCAGATGAGCATCAGTCAGTAGCAGGAACGGTGCAGGGCTGTGTGCCAGGAGCAGGGGCAGAGGTGAGTGGGGGGTTGGACTCATCCATGGCAGCAAGCTCATACATTGCTCAGCTGTGTCGTGTATCCACAGTTGAAGGCTGAACAAATAATTACACATTTCACATTTTTTCAGCCTTTCAGTATTCAATTTAATTTTATAATATAAATATTTTCTCTTTGAAATATGGTGTATGAAATATCTAAGAATAATTTTCTGTAAGTACGTAATGTGCTACCAGTGTGGAAATGAAGTAGAGTTCTTGACAGAATCTGTCTTGTGTGTGCAGTAGCAAAAGCCTGTGTGAATTTGAAAAAAGCTTGGAAACAACTAATCAGTTTTTGAAGTCATGTTACCTTTTAATTCTTGCTTGAATTAGTTTAGAGAACTAAGTTTTACTCTTGTTGGTAGGTAGTTTTTTTTGAAAGTCTTTAATTCTGGAAATGTTTTGGAAAAATCCCCTTTGGAATCCTTTTTATCTTCTGACTTCTGTGTTTTAAGGCTTTTTTCCTCTTCAGTGCCATCAGTAGCTCAGACTCTTGATTCATGTTTTGTCTCACAGGGATAAACACCATTTTTCTCTTTCTTTGTAGTTTCAAGTAGCATTTCAGGGGTTCCTGATACTTTCCATCTTCTGGTGTTTTTTTGCTGTACAGCCTGTTGTTCTTTCAGTGATTGTTGCTGTTTTGGTTTCCAAGTGTTTCAGAATTAAAAATGTTCTCAGTTCTATCCTTTTTATATATAGAGGTCCAAAAAATTCTGTGGAAGAGAGTTTTGTGGAAGAGACGAGAGGCTGTTAGCAAATATTTATTTGATTCCAAATCGTGTGCACCAGTTTTGCAACGTAGCATGATTTGGGGAAGTGTGTACTGATGAATTGTAATACTTGATATATGTGTAAATGGCATAACCCTTTTATCTTGAGTTCAAAAGTAAAAACAGACTGTATAAAAGTTTTATTTATTTAAAGCTGAACAGAAAGTTTCTTACCAAGCTGGAAAGAAGACTGTTGGATACCAGAAAAAGAATTATTTTTATCCTGTGGTTGAGAGCTTTTTTCCTTTCTGAAGCTTTCACAGAGATGGTGTGAAAACAAACACAGAGACTGATAAATGTTCTTCACTTCAAGAATGTCTTAGTGTAATTCCTCCTAAGATTTTAAAAGCTTCCATAAATATATACCAACTTAGCTAAAACTTATTTTTACAACTGGTTTTGAGCACAAACCTTTTTGGACACGTTCATGTGAACTTTGCATAATTTGAGACTGGATTGCATTCCATCTGTCTGATTTTAATTGTTATATTGGTTTTGTTTTGTTGTTGTTTCTGTCTTAAAAGCACCACTGCTTTCAAGCCCACGGCTGTGCTCTTTTGAGTGCTCCTTGCTCAGGATTAGAATAAAAATGACTGATTCAGTTGGAAGGGACCTACAGTGATCATTCAGTCCCACTCCCCCACCACTTCAGGGCTGACCAAAAGTTAGTGTGTTGTTAAGGGCATTGTCCAAATGCCTCTTAAACACTGACAGGCCTGGGGCATCCACCACCTCTCTAAGGAAGCCAGTTTTGTAGTTTAGTAGCAAAATTTTTTTTAATATATGTATTTTATTTTTATTTTTTTATTTTATTGTACAGCTGCATCTGTGAAATACAGTAAGTGATGCATTAAAAAAGCAGCCACCATATACTACAGGAGAAGTTGAGTGAAATTGGTTGTTAGTCAGTAAAACTTTTCAGAAGATAGAATCAAAGGCAGGGCATGGGACAGATTGGAAGGGGAAATCAGATCATCTTCCTTCTTGTACTGCAGGAATGGAAGTCAATAATTTTTGAAGTAGTTTTGCACAAGTACAGATTCATACCTATCTCATTTAAGTACTTCACATTTCAACTAGCAATAATGGAATGTAATTTTATAGCTGGATGTTCAACAAAAATATGTAGATGCCAATCTTCAGTTGTCTCAGGATTTTCCTTGGTCATTATAAACATGTTCAAGTACAACAGAGAAATTTGGCTCTTGCCATAGCAAATAGCTTCTTGCTTTGCACTTTGTTGTGTGTGTTGCCGTTTCTATTACTGCTGATTGCACCCTAGTGAATAGAAATTTCCATCCTTTCCCTGCTGTGTGCGAAGTCCCAGATCTGAGTGATTAGTCCCCACAGAAATCTGAGCTCCATTTTAGGACAAATGAAGTGGGTTGGCAGGTGTCTCCTACTTCCTTCTGCCTCAACATGCTCCAGCATTTGGTGCTATAAATCCATATTTTCTATATTCATACTAATATAATATCTGAAAATGTTTGACTTCTTTGCAATATCCATCAATATAGCAACAAATTTTCATGTTTAGAGTGAAACAATTTAAAAATTATTAGTTAAAGCATGTTTAAGAATTTGAAATACCTGTATGTTCTTGGATGCTTTCTGGTTGTGTATTCCTGCAGTCAGGAGGGGGGAAAAAATGTCTATTCTGTAGTCTGCGTTTTGAGATTTGGATTGAGATTTCTAAGCCTGTAATATAGAACTTTTCACTGTCATAAACCACTTCTTTGTGGTTTTTTTTCCCCCTGAATGGAGTTGGTGCCGTAATGACACCATTACCATACCCCAGAATGTGAGTAGTAGGTGATTTTTGTCAGGCGGTGACATTTCACTTAAGTACCCTGCTACTCTCAATGAACTATTTTCAGTACTCCTCTAAGACTGAGGTACCTAGTTTTACACCTGTTGCTCCTCTTCCTGGTGTTTTCATGCCTGTTACATTTAAAGACTTGTGACAGAAGGAAGATGTTATTTAACAAAGAAGTGGGTGAATATTGCATCTGCCAGATGTAACAGTCCTGTTGCAGAGGTGATGCTAATTTTACAATAAATTTAGCCTAAGAAAGGACAGATACTCTGAGGATACTCTACCTTTTGGCAGTTGAACTCGGTTAGCTAAAAGTGTAATTGTGCTCAGAGTGTGCCATGTTAATCTGATTTCGAGTGAAGGGAATCTTTGTAGTTATTAAATTAAGAAGTCCTAGAGGCTGTGTCCTTGTTTGGGCTAAGTAAGAAATGAAGTGACCTCAGGGCACTTCTTCCTCCCCCCTCCATGAGAAAATAGAATACAGGGACATAACTAGCTTGCCTGCCTCCACTTCAGGAATCCTAGAGGTGTGTAGCTGCTGTCACAAACAAGGCTCAGAGGCAAGTGTCTAAATTGCATGTTCTCCTTTTCAGTAGCTGCATTTTCCATGTCCAAGCCTCTTAATTATCAGCAAGAATTTGAGATTCCCTGCACCAACAACTGTGGTCTCTTTTCTCTTTCCTCCCTCCCTCCCTCCTATTTTCCTTTTTTTTTTTTTTTTTTTAAAAGGACTCTTATGAGTTACTTGGGCCAAGGATTGCAAGCCAAAAATAGTCTCCTGCAGCATAGTAGTAGAGACTGGCTAACTTTTGTGAATTTGAGATTACTTGGTCTTGCAATGAAATACTCAGTTTCTAAACTTCTAAGCTTCTCTCTTTGAACCTGCTGGTCTTCAGTCACTTGTGAATATAATTTTGCACTGAAATATACCCAGTAGCTTCCTTTCACTATTTGCTAAATCATTTCAACTGCTGGATTTTTGGGCAGTGTAGTGCCAGAAGTTTTTTTGGCTCCCACTTCTATTACTTGCAAAAAAAGCCCCAAAAGCACTTGAAGGAAAACAGTTTAAAACAAAGGAGAGCATTTACCTTGGGAATCACTTGAACGTGTTATCCCCAAGTGAGTGCTTTCTGCCTTTGGGCCATTACACTTTGTTTTCAGTTCAGTTTGTGTATTATGTAAACTTGAAGCTAGTTTCTGTTTTGTGAGTGTTTTCCTTAATGTGTGTTTTGTTTCATTTGAATTCTATTTGTTTTCTAATATGTCACTTTTTAGATGTTCCCACATATATTTCAACACAATTTATTTAGTTATGAAAGAATGACCATGTAAAGCCCATCTGACAGGGTAGGTTTTAGTAGTGTCATCTTGTGAACAGCTCCCTGCTGCTGGTTGATATTATTTGGCAGTGTTGGACAGCTGTCCTGTGACATTCTCTGGACTTTCTGGGACAGTAACTGCTGATGACCAGTTAAAGGGAATGATGAACTGTGACTAATCGTGAAAGCAGCTTTGGAAAACTTGGGGTTTTGTGATGTCCTTCCCTTATTTGTCAGCTTATTTGTCAGTCAGAATGTGAACATGGCAGGTGTCTCTTACGTTTTTGTTAAGATACACATTGTGATCCTTGCTTTTGGTCTCTGGTCTTTTGTGCCACGGTGGGGGTTTTGGTCACTTGGAATACTGACGTTTAAGTACATGTTATGTATGTAAAGAGTCTTATGAGATTTTTTTTCCTCTCAACAGGTGGGAAGGAGAAACCAAAAACCAATGCAGAAGAGCTACAGATTAAAAAAGTTAAGAAGAAAAAGAAAAAGAAACATAAAGAGAATGAGAAGAGGAAGCGTCCAAAAATGTACAGCAAATCCATTCAGACCATCTGCTCAGGATTGGTTTCTGATATTGAGGATCAGGAAACCAAAGGCATCATAGATGATCATCTTAAGGATTTCAGTGGGAAAAATATGGATCCCAAGAAGGACTGTGAGTCCAAGATACCAGAGAACAGTGAGTTTCCATTTGTCTCGTTAAAGGAGCCACGGGTTCAAAATAAACTCAAAAGGTTGGACACATTGGAGTTCAAACAGCTGATTCATATTGAGCACCAGCCTAACGGAGGTGCATCAGTTATCCATGCCTACAGTAATGAACTCTCCCACTTGTCTCCTGTGGAGATGGAGAGATTTGCAGAAGAGTTTGTGGGTCTGGTTTTTAGTGAAAATGAAAACTGTGCAGCTTACTATGTAATGGGTATTGTTCATGGGGCAGCTACTTATTTACCTGACTTTTTAGACTACTTTTCGTTTAATTTTCCCAATTCACCAGTGAAAATGGAGATTTTGGGAAAGAAAGATATAGAGACAACGACTATGTCAAATTTTCATGCTCAGGTAAGAGGTTATACATTTTACTTTCTAAAGTCATATAATGGTTTCAAACAACTGTGAATGGGGATTTTTTTTGGAGTAGTTGCTAATAGCTGTGCTGTGTGGATGACACAGAAGACTAGAAGCAAGGGAATTCTTTAAGTAATAAGTCAGTTCTGCAATATTGAAGATGAGAAGCCTGTTAACTGAGACATAAAATTGGATTTTATGGGGGAGGGGAAGTGTTTGCATGCCTGTGTGTGTAGGTTTCTTTGAATTTGTTTCTGTAGCTGAAACTTAATTGTGTGAGTTTTGGAGGGTTGAAATGGTTTAGCTGTGGCTGTCTTGGTGTCCAAACTGTAGTTTGTCTGTGTGAACTTCTTCATAAAACTGAAATGCTTTAATACGATGTTATACATAAAACCTGTGTAGGGAAGAATTATTTCGTTGTGTTTGTAGTTTGAGTCTTCAAAATTGGTCGTTAAAGGACAACTGGGTTGTTAACATGGCTACTGCTTTGGTCCTTAGCCACTTGCATTTCCCCCCACTTGGTTGTATTCTGTGGAAAGCTCTTAAGTTACGTGGCAAAATGTCAGCCAGCTTTTAATTAATCTATTTTTTCTTGACTTTCTGGAGGGAAATGACTGTGTACTTTCTTAACAACAGCTACTGATTGAAGATCATCTCTGCTATTTATTAACTTGCTGTAGAATATACATTTCTGTTGCATATAAATTATTCATGTTTCAGGTCTTCAGGCGGAAAAAATGTCTAGCTTTCTAAGATTTCCACCTTGGTGATGAGGGTATTGTGTAAAGCCTATACAGATACTCTGAAACAACTTATGAAGAAACTCAATGCTGTTTTATTTATATCCACTTTATCTCACATTCACCCATTTAACTCCATTATTTGTGAATTTAGATGTTGTATGGATCACCTTTAAACTGTTTAGTCTACACTTTTTACACAATTTTGAGGAGTTCAAGTGTAAGTTACACTGTCATCTTTTTGATGAAAAACGTGCTTTTTGCCTTTGGCTACATAAACATTTGTGTAGAACACTTGCATTTATTGATGAATTTCAGGTGTATGTTATCCAGAAGGATATGCAGAACTGAAATGCTGCTGCAAGAGAACATTAGCAGTGCTGGTTAAGAAAATATCTACTGCCATGGGTTATGAATATTTTGTGAACTATAGTCACTGGAGTTTTTTTAGTATGTAAACTGAATCATTAATCATAAAAATCACATGGGCAGCTCTCTAGAACTGCTCTGTCTTTGGCCATTTTATATAAAAACAGCTGAATCTATCCTTCAGAGTATGTTCCTTAAGTCCAGCCTGTCATCTTGGGCAGCATTAATGCAAGAATAGCTGTGTGCCAGTATGTACCCTAAAGACATGGTTAAGAAAAGCCCAAATGCTACTGTTGTGAATTATAATAGAATTATTTTACTAAAGGGATAGGTTAAATCAGTATTACAGTAGTAACATCAAGATCTGTAGTTAAAGCAGTCCAGTGTTCATTGAGGTTGTGATCATCATTCCCATTTTTGTGTAGGTGAAACAGGAGCAGAGAGAGACTGGTAGAAGAAAGAAACCAAACTGTATTATTATAGCATTCAACTGGTCAGCTCCATGGTCTGTCTTCTAAGCTGTGTTTTACTTGGCTAGAGATTTAGTTCTGGTATCTTCCTTTGTGTTCTCTCAGTTTTTTTCTTAGTTTTCATGGCATTTTATCACTTCTTGGTTTGGTTGCTTGACAGAGAATGCTTGGCTCCTTGTATTTTTGCTAAATAAGGGGTGTATGGAGTATAAATAATGTGTACAAACATACATCAGACTTACTGTCTTCTGTACAGTGTCCCTGTTTCCTGGAATATTTAAGTTAGTATCTTGGTTACCTAGCTATTGATTCTGTTTTTCCTTATAATGTCCTTTTTTTTGTCTTTCTCTGGTTGCTTGTTTTGTCCTACTCAGGTGATCTGCTACGGTTGAGATGTTTTGTTAGCTTAGTATTCTCTGTTCTGACTTGCTGTGCAGATTGAGAACATTCTTCTGTATCACTGAGTTCTTTATGAATCTTTCAAAGGAATTCTAATGTGCTGTTGCAGTATATTTTTATGGAACTTTAAATGTGGTTTTCTGTTCCTACATTGCCCAAGCTCTGTGCTGTGGTCCTGAGCTGCCTGAGCAATGGCTACCAGTTCTTGTATAGAGTAAGTTGTTTTCTGAGGTTTAAATAGGAAGTTGGTTTTATCAAGCCTGCTTTGAGTATGTACCTTGGACTTAATTAGTCTTAAGAAACTTGGGTGTTGCTTTGCTAATTTTGACTAAAACACTGAAATGAGGCTAAATGAGGTTCTTCGGTTGTTTTTGAGAACACACTGTAGCACATGTAATCAGTCTGACAAACCTAAATATTTAAAAATATCTAAAAAAAGTATTAAAAAAAGAGAAAGAAGGATGAGCTAAGCCTGAAATGGAAAGTATTGTAGTGTGTTTTATCAGTTTTTATTTCTGACATTCATCATTTTAGTACTACTTGATAATCTTCACCTCCTGTTTTGCAGCAGGTGAGGTTTTCTCATTTTAAGTAATGCTTATTTTGAAGTCGTTGGGTTCTGTGGCAAGAGGCAGATTTCACAGTAAATTCTGTTGGTGAGGTCAAAATGGTTGGAGTTCTCCTAGTTTTACCCGGAAAGTCTGCATCTTTCAAGTAATTTACTTAGTTTTCACGATTGTAGAGTTGAAATTAAACCCCTCTCACTGTCCTTCCCAATACACCTGTGCCATGAGTAATATAGTTTTAATTGTTAGATTAGAAGTGGACAGAAGCTTGTGAGAGTAGGTACAGCAGGCACAGGAGTGAGGAAGTTGTATTGAAACTGGTTCTGTCTAATCAGAATTAGCTTTTAAATTTTGGAGGGAGAGGAATTGGGAGTTTTTCCTCACCTAGCTTGGTGCTTAAGTACTCCTTAAAATTTTTTTGAGTTACTGGAATAGCTGTTTGTGAACTGATTGAAAGGCTTAGTCAGACTGTTTCTGTAATTGGGCAAAATGGAATTAGTCTGGATAACCTTGTAGCCAGTCAGTCAGTCAGTCCTTCAGGCAGTGGAAAACTGTTCTCTGTAGCTCCATCATCCCTGGGCTCCACCATTTGTGTAGATGGCAACAGCTGCATCAGTTACCTGATAGCTGTGAATCTTGTCAGGCTCTTAGGAGGATTTTAAAGAATGTAAATAATCAGCTTTTACCCCCTACTTGCAGCTTACATCACTTCAGTTAAGCTATTTACTTCTGTTGAGAACAAATGCCACTAATATTTTGAACACATTACTGTCCTCATGCTGTGCAAGTGTAAATTTTTATTGCCTTGCTGAAACCCCAAAGCACAAACTTGATGTTTAACTGGAACAATGCTTAGTGCATTGATTTTACTGTCTTGTCCCAGAGGCAACTTCTTAGTACAGATAAAGTAAAATGCTGAGCAATACCCAACAATTCCTGTGCTTCAAGAAAAGATTAACTATTTTTAAACCAGGTATGACAAATCCTTGTCTGATGTCTTTTGCTGGAGATCTTTAGGTGATTTGACACTTTCCAAAGACATCTGCTGTAAAAACAATTTTTTTCTTATTTGTCCTCTTATCCTTTTATTCTGATCTTATTGGACAAGGCAAACAATTTATCCTTTCCTTTCAGTTTTCCCTGTATTCCTTTCCCCTCCCACCAGATGAAGGAATTTTGAGTTATTTCAGTCTACCATTACATGTTACACCCTTATTGGTCTTACTGCTCTCCACTTACACTCTCTTCAGTCATCCTGTTTGTGTCCTGGGCAGTGTTTGCCTAGAGTATTGATGTCAAGGACTGTGAGAAGATGGCTATAAGCGTCTTGCAGATTATTGCTCTTAGTTATCTATTCCTTCTCTTTTTTTCAGAGCAGTTTGTGATCTCCTGTAGCAGCAGCTCCTGTAATTGAGTTACTCCTCTTTTCATATTTATGCAGTTCGTTATATATGTGTGAGCATAGTTTTCGCTTTTGTTCAAATTGAATTACAATTTTTTTCATTCAGACCCCTTCTCCAATTTCAAGATCTTGTTAGTTTTGATCCTCTCCTACAGTAGACTTGCAGCTTTGTGGTACTTGCAGGTTTCATGAGGATACACTATGTTCAAAGGAAAGATATGAAGGATATGATTGATATGATTACATGAGCACAGACAAGACTGCCCCCTCTTTGTTCTTATTAGACCATGTTTTCTGTAGCAGTTTTGAGAACATAATGCAAATGTCAAATGTTGAGATTGTACTGGTCCTCTGAAAAAGCCTATCCAGTCATAGAAAAGTTAGTTTGACTTGACTGGTTTTCTTCACGTCCATGTTTATTAGCTTTTATTATCTTCTTTTCTAGGTGGTTGATGGTTGTATGTAGCTAAGTATTTTTTCCGGAAATTGAAATTAGGTTATATGGTCTCTAACTCTTCTGTCTTCTCTTGACACCTATTTCTTTAAGAGGGTGTGTTACTGTCTTCCAACATTGAAGGATTGACTTTGTGGTTTTGAATTAAAATCATAGAATGGCCTGCATTGGAGGGGAGCTTTAAAGGTCATCTAGTTCCAACCACCCTGCCATGGGCAGGGACACCTTCCACTAGACCAGGTTGCTCAGAGCCCCATCCAACCTGGCCTTGAACACTTCCAGGGATGAGGCATCCACAACTTTTCTGGGCAATGTGTTTTGGTGCCTCACCACCCTCACAGTAAGAATTTCTTTGTAATATCTAATCTAAACCTGTCCTCGTTCAGTTTGAAGCCATTCCCTCTTGTCCCGCCCTGTGAATTGTCCCTCTCCAGCTCTCTGGTAGCCTCCTTTAGGTACTTGAAGGTTCCTGTAATGTGTCCCTGGAGCCTCTTCTCCAGGCTGAAGAATGCTAGTCTGTCTATGAAGGATCTGTTTTCATAGGAGGGGTGCTTCAGTGCTATGATCATCTTTGTGGCCCTTCTCTGGACTTGCTCCAAGAAGTCCTGCCCTTCCACCACAGAGCTGGATGTAGCACTCCAGGTGGGGTCTCACCAGGGTGGAGCAGAGGGGCAGAATCCCCTTCCTCGATCTGCTGCCCATGCTGCTGGGAATGCAGCCCAGGATACGTTTGGCTTTTTGGGCATTTTGACATTACCAGATCATGCCCAGCCTCTCTCCCACCAGCACCTCTCCAGGGCTGCTCCCAATCAGTTCTCTGCCCTGTGTTTGTGCATGGGATTGCCCCGAACCATGTGCAGGATCTTTCACTTGACCTTGTTGAACTTCATGAGGTTCACCTTTTGAGCCTCTGGATGGCATCCCTTCCTTCCATCGTGTTAACTGCACCACACAACTTGGAGTTTTCACTGATTGATTAAAGCTTTGTTTCTTTTTACCTTGCTACCTTTGTGCTGTAGGTATGTGAGGATACACATCATTAAGACTGTTCAGCTTAGGAACAGTCACTCTTAACTGCTCAGTGTTAGACAAGTGGTCAGAGCCAATCTGGCACCTGCTGCTGCTAAAAGAGTGTCTTCATTCCTTCTTCTCTCCCAGTTGCATGTTTTTGTGCCAAGCTGGGCTGCTTCTCAAACTGGTGAGCCAGTTTGGTTCATTAATCCAGCAGAAAACTTAACTACTCTTGAGGGGTTGAGGGATTGGTTTTATTACTGAGTTAGCAAATTATACTATTTTATTATGCCAGAGGTAGCTCAAGGATGAGTGTGGGACTACACAATCAGCCCCATTCCATAACAACAGGCAGTTTGCGTCTTCAGAGAAATCTTTTTTTTTGGTTTTGTTCCCAGTCTGAAATAACTTCATGTTGCCATGTTAACTGTGATGGACACTGAATATACAAATAATGAATAAGTGTGTGAAAGGAAGAACTGCAATAGTAATGACAGTTCACGTTTGTGGTGTGACTTTTCACATGAGGGGTTGTCGTTGCAGGCAGAATTGTCATTCCGGTTCTTTTTTAGCGTATTTTAATATTGTCTTCTCTTTGCTCTCCTCCTTGTTTAGCTCTTAAATGTTTGTCTTTTGCAGAGAGGTTTTTGCTGTTTAGTCCTTTTCTAATTTGTGAAATCCTGCTTGAGAATATTAGTTCCTTTAGTGTTTGAGGGGAATTGCTGAAAATATTTTTCTTTAAAGAAAATCTCAAATAATTGGTCAGTGTTTAATTTCCTTATTGTTAAAGATTTGTGCAGTGTCTTTTTCCCTATATTATGTTATGTTCCTGTGTTCTGGAAAGAATTCTTTTCTATTGAAACTATGTGTCTTTTGAGTTGTGCTTCAGTAGAATTTTGTTTTCAATAGAATTTGTTGCTTGCTTTTAAGCTATTCAAATGTTTGGTTATTTATTAAAAAGTTGTAACATTTTTAGGAACTGCTTGCTATTATGCAAGTCCTCCAAAATACAGCCTCCTCTCATTTTTTTTTATTCCTTCTAGATGATGGAAAATTGAATTTTAGCTCTGTTAAAGCATACATATTGTCCCATTCTCTTTTTTATCTAAAAAATTCTTTAAAAAAATCTTAAAAGATTCTTTATCTAAAAAAAAATCTAAAAAAGATCCGTTTTTTAAAAACTAATCTGTAAGACTGCGTGTAAGAGACTTTTTTTGATAGATGATGATGGCAACCTATTGTCTTAAAGCAAAAAAAAGTTTTCACTTACTGAATACCACTGAACAAAGAATCAGTTCACAGGGAATGACACTGGACACATGCTCATTTGTTTTCCACTTAAAAAACAACCATCTTTTAGATTGCTTCTTGACAGTTTCAACCAATCAATACCAGATGACAGTCGTATGTTGCTCTTTTTAGTCACATATTCCTTATTAACAAACCTCAAACCTAAATAAAGCCCTAGAGGTTTGTGCTGGCAGCTTGGACAGGATGTGAGACTGACCCTTGTTATGGATCTTCCTGAGCTACAAGGGCAGTAACAGTTACTTCACTTTCACAAGGTCGTTTTCCATGAAGGTATTCAATTGATGCTATCCTTAGTTTTTAATTTTTTAAAATTCTTTGTTGGCTGCTTCACTGTTTGGTTTTTTTGTCACTAGAATTCAGAATATAAGCAAGGTCATCTTCCTTTTAAAAACTTCTGTCCATCTGTGGCATTATTTGAGTATTTCAGTTGCAAGATAAAACGTGTCAGGTGATAAATGATCTACAGTGGTAAAAGTGACAATGACAATGGATCACCTTTGAGCAATGCCAGATCTGTCAACACACCCCATCCTGATAGCAAAACCCTGACCTAAAAAAAAGAAAGGCAGGCAAAGGAAGTAGCATGATGTACATGTAGTTTAGTAGTAAAAAGCAGCTAAGCAGATTTGCAAGTATTTTTAAAATCAGAGCAATTTTGATGAATATTTGTTCAGTATTGGTTCCCATTTGGAATTAAAAATATATGTTATCAATTAAGGATTTGAAAAGAGTTGGCAAGGAACAGGAAGCTTTTGGGCACTGGATCAAAATGTATCAAATAAGCAAGAATGCTACATGGCCATAGCGTTTGAGATTATGCTGAATGTGAAATTGGATATTTTCCACTCTGAGATACAAATGTGCATTGTGGAAGTGCATTGCTTGCGCACTTGTGTAGTGAAATGGAAGCCCTCTATTCCTTCAATGTCCTTGCATATTGTCATGGTGATTTAATGGGTTTGGGTTTTTTGTTGGTCTTTGGTGGAACTTTCTTTGTGGGTTTCTCTGCATTCAATTGAGAGTTTTGTTTTTTTGTGGTGGTGTTTTGTTTGTTTGTTTTTTTTACTCTGAGGACTGTTTTGCCAGACCTTCCTGGTTTTAAAGGTGAAAAATTGAAATAAATTTAAACCTTTTAAAATTCTAACAGGAAAATGATAAAATTTCAACAGAAAAAAAAAAATCAAATAAAACCCAAACCAGAACACCCCCAAACCCTACTATATTAAAAATAGGAATTCAGTTGTGACTTGCCCCAGTTTGTTTTTTAAATTCATCTCTTGAGATGCTTGTTTTCTCTGGATTGTTCCTTCCACTTTGTGACTTCTTCAAACAGAAAATGGAAACATCTTTAACATATAATGTCTAAAATGTTTCTTGGATATTTGTAGGATGGTAATGCCCAAATATCTTGTTTTCAGTATTATATATCTGTAGATTCACATTTAGTCTACACATTCTTGTTAGACATCAAGACATTTCTGTCAGAATATTTGCTATTACATTAGAAAATCAGTTGAGGCCATACTAGTCCATTACTGTGATGCAAGAGAGCGACACGATCTCCTTTTTTTTAGGTGACATACCTCAAATTTAAGCTGTATGAGAAGAAAGAAGTTAGAATGTCATGTTTATTATTTGATATATTTCTATCTCTCTTACCTGTCCATGGTATTATACTTGGGGATTACTTGGGGATTTTTGTGTGTATTCATTCGTGACCACATGCTAGAAGAGCAGCATGTCCTGGGTTCCTTCTTTTATTCTGGATTTAGATTGTTTCAGCTATTTATTTGAGCAAATTTGTAACATTGTAACATAGTCACACTGTAGCCTGTGAAATTACATCCAGGAAGTTTACCTTATAAAAAGTGTATAATACTTCTCTTGTGGTCAGTGCATAATTTAATGTGTAGAACTCAATAAGTAAGTACTAGTTTTAGTACATCAGTATTGTTTTTGTGAGTTTAGAAATGCATACAGGAATCTGTTTCTGTTCCTGTGAACAAATCAACCAAAGGACACTTGCAGTAAAAGAAAACATTACTGTTATCTAATGTGCCATAGATTATATTTATTTAGTGGTTGTCTTTACAGGGATTAATTTTACATTTGTCATTGGTCAAACATCAGTGGGAGGTTTTTGGTGTTTTCACATTATTATTTAGAAGCAGCTAATTTGGGAGTGAGTGAAAATTAGCTAGTTCTCCTGTCTAAGAATGACCTCACCTTTTTATATATATTTATCTAATTCTTTAATCTAAAATAGTCTCTCCTGACACTAGGGTTTAGTGTGCTTCAACCCAGTCCATGCAGGAGATGAGATGGGAGTTGCTTTTCACTGCCTGCAGCTGCCTCCTCTTTCAGATTCCCTCTTGTTCTTTCTGGCCAGGCATTAGTATTTATGGCCTATGTCTTTATTTAATTTTAAAATTTTCTAAAGTAAATAAATTCTTTGGGTAATTCCTGGATTAAATTCAGATCACTTCCCTAAACTTGCTCCCTGTCTGTCTTCAGAAGACCTAATGCTAGCAGGAAAGAAGAGAAAAGAGAGCAAATCTCCTCCTTTGATCACCAGCATTTATCTCCTGTTCATACTTGGGTCTGGGTGGGTCAGAGTTTGTAGCAGCCTATCATGGGACTGTTTTGGGTTTGTGGCTAAAACTGTTGATAACACACTGGTGTTTTGGCTGTTGCTGAGCATCATTTGCACAGTGTTAAGGCTTTCGGGACCCCCTAGCTGTAGGCTTGGGTGGGCAAGAAGCTGGGAGGGGACATGGCTGGGACAACTGGTCCAGATTGACTGCAGGGATAGTCCATACAATATAACACCATGCTCAGCAATACAAAACTGAGGGGGCTGAGGGGGGAGTATTTGCTGGAAGGTACCTATTGCTCAGGGACTGCTGGGCATCAGTCTGCTTGTGAGAGTTAGAGAGTGGTGAAAAACACCACTGGGTGTTTTTTTCCTATAAACTGTCTTTATCTGGACCCCTGCGTTTCCTTGCTCTTCCCACTCTCTCCCATGTCTCACCATTGCAGGCAGTGGGTGAGCAGGGGGCTGTAAGATCAGTATGCACTGCCTGGGGTTAAGCCACCACAGAGTTCTTGAGCACTCAGACATTTCAGTCTGTATTTGTAATGATACAACTCTGAACATGGTCCCAGAAGAAACCACTCATCATTTGTAACTTTGACATTATCTTAGCGTTAAGTTTGGTATTTCACCATCCTAAGGTAGATCTTGAAAAGCCATCTGTGGTGCCTGGGGAATGAGGGAAGCATAGTTGACCAGGGAGAGCTAGGAGTGAAAGGGGATGGACAAATAATGCTTAAAAAAGTTGAGTTGATCTTTCACTGGCATGGTCTTTTTTGGGGCATAGGTAAGAAAGTTCTTAATTGATCCACCTTAAGCAAGCATTATGCTGGGTTTAAATACTTTGACTTTATGCTTCATTGACAACATCTAGTGGTACATGAGCCAGATTGGTGAGTTGATAGCTGGAAGCTTCGCAGTTTTTCCAAATTTCACTTAAGTTAGTATTTTTTAGGAGAATTTTTAGAATTTTCACTTGGAGTAGTTTCACAACTAGTTTATCATATGCTACATGAATCATACAATTATTTAGGTTGGAAAAGACCTTTAGGACCTTTCTAAGAGTCCAACTGTTAACCCAGCACTGCCAAATCTACCACTGAACCATGTACTTAAATGCCACATCTTTTTATGGCCACTCTTCGCGAATGAAGGTTTGGGAAAGGTCTTTACCCTTCGAACCTGCGCAGTGGATTTTTTAGGTGAGACACAGTGTGCACTGAACTGAGCCCACCCTTTAATCCTAAGGTTCATCTGCCGGGGCCGAGCAAGCTTAATGCCACATCTACACATCTTTTAAATATCTCTAGGGATGGTGACTCAACTATTTCCCTGGGCAGCCTGTTCCAGTGCTTGAGAGCCCTTTTGGTGAAGAGATTTTTCCTAATATCCAATCTAACCCCCCCCTGGCACAACTTGAAACCATTTCCTCTCATCTGATCACTCGTTACTTGGGAGAATGGTAGTGGTAGCAGAAGGAAGCATGGAAAAAAGCAGAAAAATGCTTCTCATTAATCAAGGGTATAGATGAAAACAGCAGCTTAATATCCTGGCCTGGAATGGTGGAATACTAAGCCACTTATGCCAGTGGAAGAAATGTCCTTTTGCATTTAAGTTTTTTTTAATAAAATGTCATAAATCTGTGACTGACTGTAGCTTCAGAAAATGGGTTTAGGGTTCTTTGGAACTGGTCTATCCCGTAAGCCAGTAATGACACATGAGTGTCCCTTCCTTGCCCAGTGCTTTGAGTTGTGTGAGCTCCTGATGCTTTGTAACAGTGCAGATGTAGCTGAGGACTGAGCTGATGCAGATTCGGCAGAAATGAATGTTTTCTGATGCTTTATCACAAAATCACCAGCTGTCTGTGCAAAAAAAGCTGCAGGAATGTATGACTAAGGATTTGGGGAATACGGGAATACTGATGTCTAGCAGGACTGCTTTTTTCCATGTGTCTGTGATGGCTTGTGATGTCTGTGGTGAGCATTAGCTCAGACATTTTGTAAAATCCTACTTTTAGTACTCCTCCATTTCCTGAGTGTGTGACATGACTGAGATGATCTGAAAAGTATTTGGTTCTGCATTTCTGGGATGCATCTGCTTACATCAGTTGAGCTTCTCAGGAGAGCACAGTGTTGCTCCGTGTTCCATGCTTTAGTCTTATTTTCAGGAACTGCTGCTGATTCTCCTTTGCACTGCTGTAACTACTAGGAATTTTAATGGTCTGTCTGGGTGAGGACCATAGCTAAAGGGTATTTCATTAGCTGTTTTCTTTGCACTTTTTTTCTTTTCTTGATTTGGATGCAGAATGTCTAGAGGTGCAGTACAGGAGCCTTACTTGGTGTGTGGAGTAATCCATCTGCTCTTTCCTCTGTTTTGACCTCATCATATTTCACCTCATTACACCACTGTGTCTTTCAACCTGTTAAACAGGAGATAAGAAGCTTAGGGGGACATAATTCTCATCAATCTCATGCCTAAGTATTTTGGTGATCTAACACAACAGATCAGATTGTTGAAAAAAACTTCACAATAATATGTGTTTCTGTTCCAATTCACAGTAGAAGATTTCTCATGAGAGGTGAATGTTACAGTCCTTAAAGTTTGAAGGGAGCACAAGATGTGTTAGCACAGCAAAAGTGAGGAAATGACCATCATTGTCTCTCTTCCCATATGAACTCTTTATGAGCTTTGTCTTTACTGTGATAATGAGCTCCAGTTAATGTGCTCACACAGAGGCCATACTGGAGAGCATGATTAGCAGAGGAAATAGTTAGAGTTCAATTAGTTGTAACTCAGAGTTCTACCTGTTACAGCAAAAAGGTAAAAACTCAGCTAGACTTGAGTAATCCAGGTAAGAATCCTTATGTATTAGTTACTGAGCAGAACATACATTGATAGCTTTTCACAGTTACTGTTTTGGAGTGTTATTTTCTTGAGAGACAATAAGTAGTTACTCTGGTTTATCTTCAGGTTTTAAAATAAAATACAAGATGTCATAGATTTTTAAGGAGAATTTCTGTCTTTGAGTTCATAGTAATTGACTTCATAATAATCTTAAGTATACTGAAGACTGATGTCAGTAGAAAACAAACATAAGCATAGAGATTGAAGGTGTTTATTGAATGTAGATTTGCACAGTAGTGGTATAACTTCTGTTGTCATATTCTACTTGTAGGTAAAAAGAACATACTCTCATGGTACGTATAGAGCTGGCCCAATGAGACAGATCAGCCTGGTTGGAGCAGTTGATGAGGAAGTGGGGGATTACTTCCCTGAATTCCTTGATATGTTGGAAGAATCACCCTTCTTAAAAGTAAGGACAGAAGGGAATGGGTTGGGAGAAGGGGAACAATATGCTGTCTAGTGCTGTTATAAAAGTGAGACTATGTGATACTTGCTTAGATAACTGAGTGTTCTCATAAATGTTTTCATTGTGACAGATAACGGCTGCTTTTAAAAAGTTTTTAAAGTAACTCACTTCGAAATTGTGGCTTGTATTTCCCATTAGTGTACACTGCCATGGGGAACACTTTCTAGTTTAAAATTAGAGAGTCGTAAAGACAGTGATGATGGTCCCATTATGTGGGTACGTCCAGGAGAACAGATGATCCCTGTGGCTGACATGCCAAAGTCACCTTTCAAAAGGAAGAGGTAAGTTGAATTATCTTACTTGATAAATATATGGTTAGTATTCTTTCTCTACAAATTCGTTTTATCCCAGATCTTTAACTGGTTGATACTGAATCTTAATATAAATCTCTGTAAATCTTCATCTCCAAATATACTTTTAAATTGTTTGGTTATGTAAGGATCCGGATTATGAATTTTTACTGTCTGACCAAGTAAGGTTCTGGTCCTTTTTGGAGCTTTAGTAGAATTTTAAGCTGAAAACTTCAGGGAAATGTGAACAACCATACAATTACTGATGTATGCCTTGAGACTGGAATTGATATCCCTGTTGTTAAACGTGAGTGGATGATTTATGACCTCAAGGGACAAGAGCTTCTCTCTTACTGAAAAGGTAGTTACTCCAACATTAAGTGGCATCTTTAAGCTTTACTGTGGTATTAAATACCACCTGAAGAGTAGAGACAACCACTGCAGAACTTGAATATTTTGTGTCATGAGGAATTGTCATGGCAGTTCTTCTGTTTGAAATTCAAACACAATAAGAGAGCTCTAAGAAGTGGAAGCAGGATTGGGTGCCTCAGGAGTGTAGAAACACTGTCCAACCATGAAGGGGGTGCAGTTAAAGCCAAAGACCATCTGGAGTTGAATTTGACAAGGGATATGAAGAGCAGAAAGGACTTGTACAGGCATATGGACAGTAGAAGAAAGACTAGGAAAATGTAAGGTGTTTGCTGAACAGGGTAAAGGGCCTGGAGACAAAGGACACAGAAGAGGCCAAGATACTCAAGGCTTTCTTTGCCTTTGTCTTTCCTGGGGAGATTTACTTTCAGGAATGCCAGGTCCTAGGAGACAGTAGTAGTGTCTGGAGCAAGGACTACTTGCCTTCAGTGTAGGAAAATCAGGTTAAGGAACATGTTAGACATGGAGATTAGACAGACACAAGTCCATGGGACCTGCTGGGATGTACCCACAAGTGCAGTGTGTACCCAGTGGGAGCTGGCCAGTGGCATTGCAAGGCCACACTGTCTTTGAAAGGTCATGGCAATTGGCAAAGGTTCCTGAGGACTGGAGGAAAGCAAATGTCGGTCCAGTCATTCAGAAAGATAAGAAGCAGAACTTGAGGAACTGCAGACCAGTCAGTCTCACCTTCATCCTGGGAAAGATGCCATTTCAACCATGAGGTACAAGATGATAGTTGGGAATAGTTAGTATTGGGTAACAAAGGAGAAATTATGCCTTATCCACCTGATCTACAACAAAATGATTGGCTCACAGGGTGAGTGCCAGGGGTGTTGTTTGTCTCAAATTTATCAAGGCTTTCTGCAGCAGACACCTGACTCCCATAATGTCCTAATAGATTAACAAAGGACAAACTAGACTGATAGGTAAGTGAAGTGGGCCAAGAAGTGGCTTCACTGCTGTGCTGAAAGGGTTGTGAGCAGCAGCACAAAGTCCAACTGAAAAGCATTTGCTACTGGAGTAACTCAAGCCTTGATACCTTGTGCCATTATTGTTCAGCATCTTCATTAATGGCATTGTGAGACGGAGCACACCCTCAGCAGTTGCAGGTGATACAAAACTGGAAGGAGGAGTTGATGTGCTGGGGACCTTGAGAGGGTGTAGAAATGGGCCAACTCCAGGGGACTCAGGAAGTTAAAAGGGATGGGCAAAGTCCTGCACCTGAGAGGAATAATCCCATGATCCAGCACAGGCTGGGACCAGCTGCGGGACAGAGCAGGACTTGTGGGGCTAGTGGGGGACAGACTGACCATAAGCCATCAGTGTGCTTTTGTAACAAAGCCAAGCAGCAGCCTCCTTGACAGGATTAGGAAAAGCACTGCCAGCAGGTTGAGGGAGAGGGTTCTGCCCCTCTGCTCATCACTGGTGAGACATGTCTGGAGTATTGTGCCCAGTCCTGAGCTCACCAGGCCTAGACAGATATGGCCATACAGGAGCATATATGGTGACCTGGGAGAACTGGGATTTACTCTTGAGAAAAGAATGCTCAGTGGGGTCATATCAATGTATATAAACATTTCATAGGAGGTTTTAAGAAAGACATGATCCAGTAGTTCCCAGGACAGGACCAGAGATAGTGGACACAAACTGAATTACAAGATAATCCATTTAAAATAAGAAAAAAAAAGTGTGCTGTATGGATAGTTGAACACTTGGGCAGGTTGCCTAGAGAGCTTGTGGAATCATGGTCTTGCTCAAAACTTGACTGGACAGGGCCAAGCAAATTGCTCAGTTTGAGTGGAGGAAGTTGGACTAGAGAATCTCCAGCCTTTGCTATGTTACCATTATAAACAGCTCTTGGAAAAAATGTCACACAGTGTTGGCTCCAGGTGACCAGGGAGATGGTCTTGTGTCTCTATTCTCACTCTGCAGTGTTTCCTTCACTTCTGTTAAACTCTGAAGAAATAATCCTTTGCTGTTTCTCATACCAAGTTCTTCAACATGGAACTAAATACACGTTTTCCAGCAGTTTGGTAAAAACATGAATGATTAAGAAAGACCTCAGAGACAATTGAAATCTCTGACTAATAGTCAGGCTGGCAGTTTCCTGACCATGACCTCACAGTGCCTGAGGAAAGCAGGTAGGGCAGACATGGGGTTTGGGGACGAGATTCAACCCAGACCCCAGTGTGTCAGGCAAGTGTGTGGTGATGGGGCGGGTCTGAGATCAAGCCAGGAAGTCAGTCTGCCAGGGAGGATCAGGTCCAGAGATTGCCACGTAGGTGCATCATGATGAAGCTGTCCTGAGGACAAGCTGAGAAGCAAGTCTGTGGCCCAGCACACCTCTGGCTGAGATGGAGACCAGTACTCCTGCAGCATGGCACAGACCAGGACTGAGGGTCCAAGTCTGAGCTTATATAGAGCTCTGGGGCTCTTTGTGTTTGTGCATGGGGACTGTGAGTGAGGCTGCTCAGTCATTAAGGCCTTTTAGTCCACTTTGGGACATGACACTTTGTTGTTATTAGTGTTGGTTGTGTTTTTTGTCCTTATTTTAATTTTTTTTTTTAACTGAAACAGGTGTTCTGATTCTTTGCATAGCTTGTTACATTTTTAATTTGTCTTAACAGATACTGTTTTCCTCATTTAACTCCTATGTTTTCACTGAAGGGAGAAAACCAATCCTATTGACTGTGATGGAAATAAGATGATTCAGAGAAATTTCTGTATCACTGTTACTGTTTTTTCTTACACAGAACTACCAATGAAATAAAAAACTTGCAGTACCTACCTCGAACCAGTGAACCCCGTGAAATGCTATTTGAAGACCGGACACGAGCCCATGCAGATCACATAGGACAAGGCTTTGAACGACAGACTACAGCTGCTGTGGGAGTGTTGAAGGCTGTGCACTGTGGGGAGTGGTAGGTGCTGGTTGGCTTCCTCTAGATGTTTGAAAAATGTTTGTTTGCCTGAATTTCCATTTATAGTTGGTAGAAGGAGTGCAGGATGGGTTAATCTAAGATTAGAGATTTGATGAAGACTTCGTAGATACTGGTTGGGCACTAGATATGTTTGTCCTTTGCTAGATTGCATATGACTCTGGTGTGGGGTAGAAACTAGAAAGGTACCTTGCACTGACAGTTGTGATTGAGTTGCTGTAACTGAGTTATGTTAAATGATGTAAAAACACTTCACACTTGGTTTTGCTTTAAATGGTGTATGTGGACTGACCTGAGCTGCTGCCTCAGAGGTGCACATGGAGACCTTCTGGCAGTTCTTTGTGTTGTGTGGAAATGAGCAGAATTCTTATGCTTCTGCTTCCAAGTCATGGCTGTTATAACCATAATTTTTTTAATGGTAGATCACCTAGGAAGAATCCTGTTGGAAGCTGTGCAAAATTCTTTGGTGTCTGTCCTTGGAATTCCCATATAAGATTCAGGAAATGAATGTGTCTCATTTGAAACTGCTTACATGTTGGCCAGATAAAAAGCCCATAATCATATGGGCTTCCTGGCCCAGATCTAAGAAGCATTTTTCATGATCTTCTGATCTTGCTTTGGGAGAACAACCTTAGTTTTGGATCTTACCTTTGCCTGTGTAAATGCTATAAATACCTTTTGCTCTTTGTGTGTCTAGAAATTAGAAGGGTAAATTCCCTTTTGGATGAATTTGTGTTACAGTGCAGGAGTGCATTGATGTAGAAAATAGAATAATTGCCATTGGGGAAGAACTGGATTGTTCAGGTTGTAATGTGTTTGTCTTTTGGGCTCTGAGGTTTTGCAGTTTCCTTCCTCTTCAGGTTGGTGATAGTGAGAGCCTTCAACTTCCTGCTTGCCTTGGCTGAGACACTGGGGTGAATTAAGACTAAGCAGTGGTAGCAGGGCAAGAGCTGAGATAACTGTGTAGGTCTGAGTATTTTAAATTACACTTTGCACATATGAGAGAGAGACTTTCGAAGGAAGTAAACAACCAAACAAAGCCCCACTCCCTGAACTTGGGTGTCTGTGGAGATTCATCATTGTCATGGCTGGGCTTCGCAAATGAAGATTTAGGAAAGGCTCTATCCACATTTGTTACAAGCACGCTGGTGGCTAATAAGGCCAATACGAGATAGACATATCCGATTGCAAAAGGCACAGCAGAAAGACTCCTTAGGTGGTAAATTCTGCAAGGCACCATTCTTTCTGCATTGTCTTTTCTCCTCGAGAGTGATCCTGTGTATGTTCTCAAAGGAAACAGCAACATCATAGATGGTGTGTCTCCAGGCCTCCCAGCTGGAGGCCAGAGTAGACCAGTTATGATGATCAATATGGCCGAGGCTGAGATGTTGTTTCAGGGAGTCCTTGTATCTTCTCTTCGGGGCTCCTCTCTTGCGGCAGCCGGTGGCAAGTTCACCATAGAGCAGGATCTTAGAGAGGTGGTGATCCTTCATCCTGGAGTCGTGCCCTGCTCATCGCAGCTGTGTTCTCATCAGCATGGCCTCAATACTTGTGACTGCTGCTTGTTCTAGAACAGATGTATTGGTCACATAATGTGACCAGTGGATGTTTAGGATTGTATGGAGGCAGCGTTGATGGAAGCGTTCTAGGAGACGCAGGTGGTGGCGGTAGATGACCCATGATTCGGATCCATATAAGAGAGTAGACAGCACAGTGGCTCTGTAAACACTGATCTTGGTACTTTTCTTCAACTGTTTATTATGCTATACTCTTTTATTATGCCATACTCTTTTATGGAGTTTTCTGAAAGCACCGTATGCCTTTGCTAACCTGTTATGTATCTCCTCATCAATCTTACCATCCAAGGAGATGAGGCTACCTAGGTAATTAAACTGCTGGACTGATTTGAGCTCTGATTGGCCAATGGTGATATGGGGATGATGGAAGACTTCCTGAGGTGCCGGCTGATAGAGAACTTCTGTCTTCTTTAAGCTGACTTCCAGCCCAAAGAGCTCAGCAGCATCTGCAAAGCAGGATGTTAAACTCTGCAGAGCTGCTTCTGTGTGGGCAACAAGGGCGGCATCATCAACATAAAGCAGCTCCCAGACAAGATGGTTTAAGGTCTTGGTGTGGGCCTTCAGTCGCCTTAGGTTGAAAAGGCTTCCATCAGTACGGTATCGAATGTAGATACCGTCCTGATCATCGAGGTCTGCCATGGCCCTTTGGAGCATCATGCTGAAAAAGAGTGTGAATAGGGTTGGAGCAGTACACAGCCTTGTTTCACACCACTGGTAATTAGAAAGGACTCAGAAAGTGCATTGCCATATCTGACTTGGCCGTGCTGATCCTCATGGAGTGAGATGATCATTTTAAGGAACTTGGGGGGACATCCTAAACGTTCCAAAATCTGCCATAGACCTTTTCTTCCTCACAGTATCAAAAGCCTTGGTGAGATCAACAAAGGTTACATAGAGACCTTTATTCTGTTCCCTACACTTCTCTGTGGAGAATCTCTGTGGCGATTAATAAGAATTTAAATTGATAGTAATTCTTCCCATTCTCATCCTATAACTTCATAACATAGTTGAAAGTACTTCAGTTTGGGGAACATAAAAGAAATATCAGCATTTGATTTCAGCATAAGGACTGAAAAGATATCTTTTAATGCAGAATAAAAAATTTGGGACTGATGTCTGGAGAGGAGGAAAATATACAGCACAAGCAACACAATAAAAATTATGTATTTCAAGCTTGATTTGGCCTAAATGATAATTTCTCCTTTCCCTTTCCACTTCTCTATAATTTTGAAAAGCCACTTCAGTGTACTTACATGATGAGACCTAATCAAGGCTTATGATGATGAAGCGTCATTGATTAATGTAACACATTAAAATAATTTCAGATATTAGTTTTACCATAATTTGCAATCTGTGAGTAGATTTATTTTAAAGGAAACAACATGAGTGGAAGTTTTAAGAAATCTGGCTTGTTTGGTTTTTTTGGTTGCTTGCTTTTTTTAAAATCTGTTTGAATGGTTCATTGAACCTGAAAAGCTGGAGATATTCTGGGGTGATTAAGGCACTATGGCAGTAAAAATGCACATGTTCTAATGATAATGATTAGATATCTAATGATATCTAAAATTCATGTTTTCTGTGAGGAGAAAATAAAGCAATTCCTGGATTGGCTGAACTGAGTTGATTGTTCGTATTTAGTATGAAAATGGATTGAGTGTGCCAAAAAAGCTTTATAATCAAGAAGTTGCTGTAGATTTAAAGAAAGTAGAATTTATTTAGTAATTGATAGGCACAAATGTTGGTGTTAGGTGGGATAATTGGTTTGTTCAGAACAGGCAGGAACAGAACTGTTGAAAGGCAAAAAGCAGGTTTTAGGGTTAGAGGACATGATTGGAAATTAAACATAAATTATTTTTTTCTTATTCAAAATACTTTCTTTTCCCAAATATGACAGGCTCTTGATTTGAGATACTTTGTAAAATTACTGGATTATGATATTTTTTTAACTAATACTCTAATAGGGGCTTAAATGGGTTTTTCTGAAGCCATCTTACAGTTCTGTTTTGATTTAATGCCTTTTTGGATGTTAACTGAAGTACTGTGGTACTGTTTTGCTTGGGGGTACGCTCTAAATTTAAGGTTCTACAAAAATATCTCAAAGTTGTGCTAATGATAAAATCTACAAATGCAGAATTTAAAATTATCTGACTGTTTTTTTTCTCAGTTGTTTGGAAAAGGAATGTTGTGCTTTGTGATATAGAATTGCAGCAGTTGGTGATGCATCCTGCTGGAGACATATAGGGACTGTGAATAGGAATGGTAATACATAAACCAGAATGTACTGGGAAAAAGACATTGTTTTGGATTTAAGTTCTCTTAGGACGTGAAATATTCTTTCAATCTATTTTAATTCTTAACTTCATTTACAAATAGTGGTAACTTCAAATGCAAATTAATATTTGTTACAAACAAACACATCTACATTATAAAAGGTCGATTAATGTAGCTAATATTTTTAATGCCACTGATTAGAAATGTTTCTGAAGCTTTTTGCTTTCAATGCTTTAATCCTCTTCAGGGGTATATAGATCAAAATGTAGAGAACTACTTTAATCTTTGTAAAATAATGTGGTCTGAAAAGTCTCCCTAGCATACTTGGGGATTTTTTTTTCTCCTGAAAATAGCCTCAGACTGGTTATTTTTTGCTTTATTGAGGTCATGACCTAAATAAAATAAACACTTCTCTGAAGTTTAAAAAGCCCAAGTGAACTGTACATCATTGCCTGCTTCCTGGAACGGTA
Source organism: Corapipo altera (assembly GCF_003945725.1). Lineage (NCBI taxonomy): Eukaryota > Metazoa > Chordata > Aves > Passeriformes > Pipridae > Corapipo > Corapipo altera. The sequence goes on from NW_020884881.1 coordinate 11,150,040, forward strand.
ATAACGTGACACATATATTTATATAAAAATAAATTATCATCTTGTTTTTAAAAAAAGTGCATTTGCACATCCATTAAATAGACTCCGAAATGTATCAAACAGTTTTGCTGCATCAGCTCCTCCCCTGGGCCCCTGTAAGTCTGATTTGTGTCCCGTTTGTGGAGGGGCAGGAGTGGGGCGAGGGATGTACCCAGGGATGTCAGGAGCTGTCCTGGCCCTGCAGGTGGGGGAGGCAGGAGGACAGCAGTGGATCATGGTTCTGATCCCTGGTTCCAGTCCGTGGTTCTGAGGGGCAGCACCCGTGTGTGCAGCCTGTGCCAGCTGTGGGCTGAGGTGCTGCACTCCTGTCAGCCCCAGGAGGACTCTGCGGAGGAGGAAGGAAGGAAATCATCAACCAGGTTCTTTCTGGCTGAGAAATTGCACTTGCAAAACCACTCCAGAGTGAGCTTTATCCTGTATAAATGAAATCTTCCTATCACCACATTTCAAAAAAAAAAAAAAAATCCTTTTAAAAATCAAACACTCCTCACAAACACACAGAGATTAGTTTTATGTGTTTCCAGTGAGGAACAGAGTTTGGCCTTTAGATCAGAAAGGGATAAAGATTGTAGCTGCTTTTGCCTTTTGTTGGCTAATTCTAGAAAGTGACTCCAGAAGAATTATACAGTGTGCATTTCTTTGGGAGAGACATTTTGGGACAAGAGATGATTTCTCCTAGCAGTTTGAATACGAAGACAAAGCCCAATTCCTGTAACTCTCTAGTGACCACAAATAGGGATGTATTTTTAAGGGTTGTTTTGTGAAGGATGCCAGTATTGGCTGATTACTGGCATTGTGGCAGCTTAATGTAGAATCAGCTCTTACTCCGAACTCTGAGCAAGGTGTTTGAGGCTGAGATCCTGAGCAGTGGTTGCCATAGTGCCCACAGTCAGACTGCTGTGTGCTCTGAGGTACCTGATGGGAGTATCATGTTGGAGTGTTGACAGAGTAAGCCCAGCGTATCTGGGACATCTGTGTGTTGGCATCAGGGCAGACAAGAGGTCAGTTAAAAATAGAAATGAAAAATTGTGTGTTTTGTTGACCTTTTATGGCTGCTTTTACTGCCACTTATAAAGAAATTGTGGTTAATTTGTTTAACCAGTTCAATGATAAAGTGTTTTAGAATTAACCATTTTGGTCAACCTTTTTTTCTTAAGAATCTAGGTTATGCTAGAATTGTTTTTTTTTTTTAATTTAAATAATTTGCTTTATCCTTGCTTGCAGATTTCTTGTTATCCTATGTGGCATGTTCATTTCAGCTACTGACTGTGCACTTCTTGCTCTTCTGTAGGTCTGAGCAGCCTCGTATAACCAAAGATGTAATTTGTTTTCATGCTGAGGACTTCTTGGAGGTAGTTCAGCGAATGCAGTTAGATTTGCATGAGCCTCCACTCTCACAGGTAAGCATGCTAAGAACTGATGATCAGTGTCCTCTGAGTACTAAGTCAGAGTTTTCACCTTTTTTCCCCCCACACTTTTTCCTTGCAGTGTGTCCAGTGGGTTGATGATGCAAAACTTAATCAGCTGCGAAGGGAAGGCATCCGATATGCCAGAATCCAGTTATTCGATAATGACATTTATTTTATCCCAAGGAATGTTGTGCACCAGTTCAAAACAGTCTCAGCTGTGTGCAGTTTGGCTTGGCACATCCGGCTCAAGCTCTACCATTCAGAGGAAGAACTCTCTCAAAACATGAGTACTGTCGAAGCAGAGACCTCTGCAGACCCCAAGTCTTCGGTTGCTGGACTTCAGACTGACAAGAGAGTTTGTACCATGGGCAAAGATACCTCCGAAGACACCAAACTCTCAGATGCTCTGCAGACCAAGTACCTGCAGCAGGAATTTATGCCGATAAAACACGAACCTCTTGCATCTCACCAGATAAAAGAAGAGCCCATGAATGTCGATCTTGCTGAAAAGACCGTGGCCCCTAATGACGTCGGGGGACAGAATGTTCAGTCTAGGCTGGATCACGTTGAGTTGACATCATTAAAGTTGGAAATGGATTCTAAATTTGAACCTGGCAACAAGGACTTGCAAGGCAAGTTGTGCTCTGGAGGTCACGTACATCCAGATGATACAAGACAACATAGTTCATCATATCCAAAACTGCATGGACAAAGAGAGGATGATTTTTTGTGCTAAATTTGTATATATGGTTTTAAATTCCTTTTTAAACTTAATGATGTAATAATGTAAAGATCATAAATTGTGAGGCAAGCTTGTGACTTGCCTTCGCATCTGTTACAGAAAATAGTTATGTAGCTTTGTAACATTCCTCAGTGCCTGTCCATAACTGTGAAGTATCAAAGCACTTAGGGCCAGATGCACTGTAAACACTGCAGGTTTAACATAAAGAAGTCTTTAAATAATTTTGAGTTGTAGGTTTTAGAGTAGAGCTGACATTTAACATATATATTTTTTGTAAGATGAGCCAGAATTCTTTTTGACAATTCCAGGCTTTTCCATAGAGCTTATTTATACCAATTTTTTCATTTTAAATGTGTCAGCACTGTAGTGTAAATATCTTTTTTAAAAATCTTTTTAGTGTGATTTATACTGAAATGTGAGCCGCTTAATAAAGGTTCATAATAACAGATTGGTTTTATTTTTGGGTCTGCAAAAAATAATTCAGTTAAACTGCCTCTCTTAAGTGGTTGTGTTTCTACCTGCACTAATGCATAGGATGCCCTTACACCTTGTGGGTGAGGAGCTGTAGCAAACTGAGGTAGAGCTGAGGCATCTTTGTAAATGCAGATTAGTCAGAATGCAGAATCAGTCATCCCTTCATAGGACTCCTTACAGGTGCTCGTTCAAGGCACTCCCCAAACTCCTGCTGTCAGATATGAATTGGAACAAACTGCCCTCCTTGTTGTGGGGGCACCTGGTGGCCTCCAGGAGCGCTGCCAGTACCCACCTGCACCTCTCCAGAGGAGCTGGTGCAAGGCAGCCATCTCCCTTCTGTGCCTGCCTCTTCATCGTGCTCAAGGCACAGTTAAGACAGTTCCATTTCACATGGAAAAAAACCCTGGCAAAACAAACCAAAAAAGCAACCATCCCCTCAAATCAGTAATCTGACTAAAGTTAAAACACATAATATTTAAATAGTTACTTATCAAACTACAAAGGCCTCAACTTTAGCAGTGACCTGTGATTCACAGAGACATATCTGGATTTGAATTGCTCCCTGTGCTGATAGTGCCAGGCAATAAGGATACTTGCCAATGTGTATAGTAGGAAGGTTCCTCATGAGTCACAGTTTGGAAGCAGGAGGTGTTCCATTAACAAAATAACAGCGGTGTCCAAGTTAAGTGTTCTCCTGCCCCACCTGTGGAACACTTGGATTCTCTTAGGCTGTGTTCTGAGGGAAGAGGATTTTGAGGCTAGCTAGCATCTGATGTGGTAATGGCAAAACTCTGTCACTTAACTTATTTATTCTCTGTGTAATGTATTCCTGTGTAGTTCAAACACAGCTGAATGATGTGTCTTTTTCAGATAGCTTCACATAGCAGTAAACTTCCCTGAGCATGTCCTTCAGCTAAGTATGTAAAACTTAAGATCCAAGGCCTGTTATTTTCAAAGCCCTCTGTATCTGATTTTTGTTTGGATTTTTCTGTAGAACTTTCTGGAAGTTGTACATCCTTATGTACCCAATTTATAACCTTCAGTGCACTTGATGATCACTTGGCTTGATTTGTAGCAATAGAACAACATGATTTTCAGGTGATGTCTAATTCAACTACCTGAGATCCTTCTGTTGCAAATGTTTTTTGCTTATGGATTGTTAAAATTTAAAATGTACTCACACCTGGCACTAAAATCAGCTATTTAATGGATGAGTGCCCTGATTTGTTTAATCTAAAATAGGTCTGTCAAGGAATTACTAATTAAATCAATATTTGAATTGCTAAACATTACTCCTACATAGCCATAATTACATATTAGAGAAGCAATAGAAACGTGAGTCTCTTGGATGTGGCTAAAACATCCTCAAGTCTTACTGCTGTTTTCTTTGATGCTGGCTAAGAGATTACTACCAGTTTTGCAGCCTCAGGGATCTTGCTTTCCCCTCACCCCATGAGCAGATTCATGTGTGACATGGTAAATCATTACTCTGGCAGACTCTGATTTGAAAAAATTGGTTCATGTAAGAATTTGAGCCTTCCTGATAGTAGGAATGTGGTCTCAGCTCCCTTTGTGTTTTCTGGATTATCTGGAACCTTCCACCCATAATCTCTTTGGCTGTATGAACATCCGTACACAATTACGTAGCCTTCCATTCCAGTTCTCTGTGCTGGCCGTGGGAGAACAGTGACAGAGCAGAGCTGCAGGTTATAGTTTGCACCAAGTGTGAAGCTCTCCAGGGGGATTAGCCAAAGACTCCAGCTTTAGCAAAACCAGCCTTGCCAGATACTGCTTTTTAGAATAAAATACAGACAAAACAACCCCCCAAGACTATTCAGTTGACTTAAAATAGAAATGTTACCAGTGTGCTGGTGATGAATGTGCTGACCATTCCTGCTGGTTCAAGTAATGTTTTGTAACCTCTCAGATTTTAGTGAAGTGTGTACACCCCCTGGGACAGCTGATAACTTTCTGCAGCATAGGCCCTGTCCAGACTGAAATAATAAATTTGTGAAAATGGTTTAGCAAATATGACTTTACACTTAAGAGTAGAACTTTGTTTCCTTTTGAAGACCTGCTCAGTGGTCTTGGCAGACGTGGCCTCAGACTTATGTTCAGGTACCTCTTGGTTCTGAGATTTTACTTTTAAACTCACATCTTCAAAACACTTTTTTTATCACTTTCAGAATTTTAAGAGATTCAGAAAAGTGGCAGTTTTTTTGTGATTTTTATGCTTTCTTTCATTTTTTTGAGACAGCCTAGATTCTCACTTCTGTCAGAATTCCTTGCAGACAGAGTATAAACCATGCTGGGATTACCAATGCCTATGAGACCTCCCTTTGCATTCACAGGTGTCAGCTTTTAAAAGAAAAAACAGAAGTATTGTCCTCTCCCTGTGGTGTGTCCATTTTGATGGGTTTGTTCTTTGAGGTGGGAGTAGTCCTGAAAATTTCACCTCCCAAATTCATTAGTCTGACAAAGGTCTTGCTTTGATTTCAAGTGGTCCTGTGCTACAACCTTTATACCTGTTGCATATAACTTCATCTTCAGACTTTTGCTTCAGCAATAAATCTTTCATGCCTTTTGGTGTACTGAAATTAGTCCTTGCTTGTTGATTTTGCCCCTTCTCTGGCTTTTGGCGATGCATAAATCTTTGTTATTTAGGCTGAGATCTCCAGTTTTAGTTGTCTCTCTTGGCCCTTGTTCTTGTGCAGATTGGAGAGATCTGCCCAAGGCCTGTGCACTTGCAGTGGCATCCCAGTTAATGACATGATGTGCAGAAATTTAGATGTTTTCCTAGATCCTTGTACATATTTTTGGGTAGCAAAGAACTGCATTGTTATGGTTGCTACCAAGAGCTTTCAAGGGGGTAGCTGCCACTTCTTTTTTTTCTTTGTATTACTGAATCTTTTACATTTCACTGGCAACTGACTTCGTGTGTTACATTCAAGTGTTACTCAGTGTTGTGTCACCCCCAGCCCTCCAAATGCCTGCAAATTGACTCTGAAAGAACATTCTCATTACAGGTACTGCTGGCATGCAGATTTTCCCTTCCTTGTTACTTTAGTGAATATTTCAATACTACCTTAACTGAAATATTAATTCTATCTAGTATTAGAAATAAAGTATTATTTCAGAGGGTGATGATTTAATTACTCATCTGTGAAAGAATTCCTTGGTGATAAATAAAGTTGATTTTTATGCAGATATACATGTGCACAGTAAAAAAGTTGGAATTGCAAATTATGTAGGAAATGGAAATTTGAAGTAGTAGAATGCTGTGAAACAGATTCGAAACATTACAAATTTGGAAAAATGAGTAAGTCTTCCAAGAAACACAGGACTGGTATTCATAGATCAAAACTACTACTTTCTGAGATCTGCATGTGAATGAGGATGCTGAATTGACTGAAATAAATCCATGATTTTTTTCCTTGCTCATGGGCAAAATAAACTGTTGTGAGAGTAGACTACCACGTGACCCTGCTAGGCTGAAAACTGTACTCATTCTGATCAAGAGATCAAAGAACTCTCAACTCTCTTGTTCTAAAGTTCAAGCTTCTCAAGTGTCATTTTACTTATTTCCTTCTAGTGGTCAGGTATGTAGAGAGCCTTGTCTTTAGTCAGCCCAGCGCCTGTACCTTACCCTGGATGTATCCAAGCTAGAAATGGAAAGGACAAATTTTCACTGCTCTCTGCTTTGCTGTGAATGACTGTCGAGAATGTTTTCTTTGGTTATGAGTCACTGTATTCAGCTGATACTTTATTACTTTCTTAAACAGATGAAATGCACTTTAAAACTGTATAATAGAAGATACTGATATTTTGTGCAGATCCCACTGAATTTGCAGCATATGTGGGAAAATTTGGGGAACTGATTCCCATCAGTCACTCATTTCATTTTTCTTAGAAATGCAAATTATTTTGTGTTCTGTTCAGAAGCAGTGATTAACTTCACAATATCTAGGCTGCTGTTTCTGTTAGAATCATCAGGGATACTGACTTTGCAAATTTAGTGTATTATATTCTAACCACTGTTTTTCTCTGTGCTTTGATGCTGATATTATCTCTGCTTTGGAGCCGTGCTGTACTTGAGTGCCAGCTAAACACTGATCTTCTCTTGTTCTGGTCATGCTGATAGATGAGCCTACTGATGGGGGCGTTAGTCCTAAATAGTCCTTTAATATTTGATGTACAGTTATCTGATACAAACATTGATTAAAACAGCAGTTTAAACTTCTATTTTTATCAAGTTTGGTTTTTCAGTAGCTATTTTGATACCGTGTTTTCTTTTACCATTTAATTTGCTGCCCACCAGAATGATGGTGCCTTGTTGGGTAGAGCTCAGGCCTGTGCTTTTTATGGAAGTCATTTAATCTGGTTGAGACAAAATGGAGCTGAGAAGGTTATTCCCTGTGTGTCTCAAGATGAAAATCTTGAGAATTAGATCTGTGTGTGGGAGACTAATGTAACATAAGTCAAGACTGCTAAAGCTTTATCCTAAGCACACAATGACAACACTCAGGTAGTTGCCCTTTTGACTGATGCAGCTGGGAAAAAAAAACACAGTTGAGACTAAAAAACATCTTTTAGCAGTGGTTTCTTTATGAAATTCAGAAGGAACACTGAGATAAAAACTAACTCAGGTGAATTAAGCTCACATTTTCCTTTCTTCTCTGTTTCTTGCTCTTAAGCTGTTGTTCTGCACTGTATGGAGACCTTTCTTATATTTGCCTGCTCGGGATGTTGGTTTTGTTAGGAAAGGCAGATTGAAGGCAATGGCGTTACTGAGTTGCAGATTTTCATAGTCTTTATCCAACTTCAGCACAAATACAAGGAGAAAATGTAGTATTTATACTGAACAGTAGTAGTGATCCAGCTGCAGAGATTCCTTAAATTGCCTTATTTCTCAAAGCCTGATGTTTTTCAGCAGCAAGGTCTGTTCTGGTCTAAAAGGCTCATATAGGAGATGAACTCCATCCAAACCCTGAAACAATAAAGGTACAGTGAAAAGGTACAAACACTCTTTTTCCAACTCAGCATAGTTATTTTTACTTCAATCTTATTTAAAAGTGATGTGTTACATGATAGTACTATGTTTTCTGTGCTAGTAAATTCAAACAACTTATTTCTGAGGATGCAGTTGTTCAGGAGCTTTATTACTGAAAAGTCATGTTATTTGTTCCCAAAATAATATTGATGTTAAGATAGGAAACACCTGACGTTAAAATTCTGAGTTTCTGGGCGTCTCATAATTTTAACTTTCAGTTTCACTTTGTGTCACCCAACTTTTAAACTGGGCAAATGTGAAAATTTCCATGAGGTTACACAAACATTTTGCTTCTGTGCTAGACACAGATATGTCAGAAGATAGTACTGATAACACATATTTTAAATTGGTTGTGTCCCTCAGTCCTGTGCCCACTTACTCTGATATTGTCCTTCATGCCTAGCAGAGCATTTTGTGTGTGTGTACACACGTTCTTAGAGCATTCAGGTTAAACTTTGTTATACAAGGGGATGTTTATGTCACATAACTGCATTTTGCCAGTATAAAATGAACAGAAAACTGGATACTGTCCTAAATGGTGACAAATCAAGAAAAGCAGTATGAATTGGTAATTGAAAATAATAGTTTCATGGCCTTTCACACATGCACATTGAGTATTTAATCAGATAAGAATAGATACTTGCCTGCAATGGATGCTGAAGTGTTCAAACTTCTGTAAGTGATTGGAAGAGAAATAATGTGGAATATACCTCTTCATATACAATACATATTATCAGTACAGATAAATACTTCTATTTCATTTCAGCAAGCTTTCGAATTCCAGTTTAAAACAAAGCTGCTGAAGGCCAAGTTCTGTGCCCCCCATCAGCTGCCACAGGGAGCTTAGACGTCCTTGTGCTCCTTCCTCACAAAGCGGTGTGAGCCATCTCGGCATCAGCCTCTCCTGTTCCCTGCAAACTCCAGCAAATCAGCTTTTCACTTGTTTTGTCCTGTTAATTTAATTGAAGATCAGTTTGGTAAATTTAGGAAAATGTGTGAGCAGCACTGGTTCGACTCCCAAGCTGTGACCAGTGCCTTTGAGAACGGTAATAAACAGGTGTAATTAGTTCCCATAGCAGCTTCTGGAAAGGTTACTGTGGGCTGCAGTATACTTTGTATCATAAATCCTTTTGAATGAAGTTCTGATGTCACAGAGAAGCAACACTGTGTACAAAAAGTGGCGCAGTTCAGTTCAGTTACATGTGATAAAAAAAAATCAAAAGGGATATTCCTCTTGTCCAAGTATACCTGTAAGGACAAGGAACTTGGAAAGTCGAGCACTTCCAGCTCTATGTGACTTCTCCATGATACCAGCAAGAAACATCTGCTTCAGCTTTCAAAATCTCTCACTTATTTCAAGGTTTGTAAACCTTAAAAAAAAAAAAAAAAAGGCAAACCCACAACCAAAACTGAACTTGTTGCTCTTTTCCTATTGAATTAGAGGCAGGAATTAAAAGGAGATTTGTAATAACTGTGTGTGTTTCTAGTTAATTAGAGATGCCAAACTTTCAGATAATTGTTACATCTGAGGAAGAGAAGGGGTTTATTAAGGGGGCAGAGTCATCATTCATGGCCCATCTTGCTAATAATACACCAAGTTCTAATGAGGCCAGTTCTTATTCTTCCATCATTTAAGTTATAACAATCAGTTCCCATCCCCGGCTCGGCTGAGGGAAGCTGCTCTGCGCTTCTGAGCAGTGTGGGGGTGTTTGACATCCTGTGAACAGGGCTTTTTGGATTGTTATTCTATGAGAATCATCGGATGGGGAAGGACTGTGAGCACTCAGTTTTATGCTTGGTCCCATACCATACCCAAGGTAAGTGTGTGTGTTGCCTGGTGCTCATCACCCAGGGCTGGGTCCATGGGTTTGTGTTATTTTTTAATTTGCTTACAATAAAGGGGTTATAAATATTTTGCACTTTTTTGACAATGGCTGTGGTTTAGATTTCTTTTGTCTTTGTCCCTTCTTTGTTTCCCCTTTGGCAAGGTCAACCATGCTGAGGCAAAGATGACTTAAATTCTTTCTAAAGATCATTTGTTACCTGATGTTTTCAATTGAGATCCATTGCCTTAGAGTGGAACATGTTTTTTTCTTGGACACTGCTGAAAGAGCTTTATCTGCCAGTATGGTTCCCCTGTATTTTTACCCATGTCTGTGTGATTAAACAGCAAGAGTAAATCCAAACACTTTAAGAAGGATTTTTTTCCACAGAGAAGTACATTGAGTGTCCATAATTAAAATTTTATCAGTGAGACACTTTGATCTCGTCATGTCCTGTTACCCTAGACTGTTTTTCCTGGGCTCTTTTCATTCACTTGACATTCTTTTGTCTCTAGGAACTGTAAATGGATCAGTACCTTCAGTGTGCATGTTAATAATGTCCTAGACAACTGCTACATTTGAATTTGGTGTTACTGTAGCGCCTGGAAGAGCACTTTAGTCCACAAAATATGCTCATAGTTCCAGTTCTTCCCCCTTGTTCATTTTTTACCCTGAACAGTTTATTTACTCACATCTGAGTTTGCCATTGCTCCATAAAGCCAAGGGTTCACCCCCAAAGATTTCCTATCCTCAGGCATTGAAAACTGTCTTGTTCAAGTACCACTTTGGGCAGGTACAAATGCAGCACTGAACTCACCCTGTGGCTCCAGTCTCTTGCAGCACTGGGAATTTCTCACTTGGAAAGGAATCACCATTGTCTCCCTCTTTTCTGGATCTTAGGACTGCTTGCACAGTTCAGCTACTGACCTTTTTCCCTAGGGTTAACATACTGGTTATTGGCTGTTTCCGTAGCTTAGGAAATAGTGCTTATTTTTAGACTGGCAGTGGAGTCTCACTGTCAAAAGTAAAACCAAACTGAGTCACTTTATTGCTTTTTTGCTCTAATTTGGCAGCTGTCAACTGTTACTGATTGTTAAAGCAAATTATGCTCCTTATGGAAATTACTGTTACCTGGTTATTTCTTGACTTACAGCATTAGTAGCAGAAAATGTTAGTCCTCTGTCCAAGGATTACTCAATGTGCTGAACACTCTGGGTACAACATTTGTGGTTCCTTTGAGAAGATCTTCTACCTGCTTGTATCTTATTCCATGTAACAAATAATAGTAATCATACTAGAACAGCTTATGTTGAACAAATACTTTTATTTACAAGAGCATATGTGATAGTTTTAAAATAAAAAAATGGAACAAGTCTACTTCCAGTCTTCAGCCTGCTTTAGATAAAGTCTCCAGCTTGACTCATTTCTTATTTGGCTTTCTAGATCAAATTCATGGCAAAATGGTAATACTCTGGTAATTTGGTGCCAATCATTGGGCTGAAAACCACGTGCAGTGCTCAGTCTCTTCGTACATAGAAGATATTGTATCCCAGTTCCACCATCCCGCCAATAAGCAGGGCCCACAGTGGGATGAACACGTAGGCCAGTTTCATGGTGGTGAATCGCTGCAGCTTGGCGCAGAGGGCGAGGCAGAAGGCCAATTTCAGGAGCATTGCAATGAGGTACCAGGCTTTCTTCTTCATGTTCTGGGAGCCGTTCCGAGGGTCAAAGCCAGACTTGCACCGTCCAGCCATTTTTACAATTAACATAACTAGGAGAATTGTATCGAATATCCACACTGGAATGAAAATGAGGAACCAGTTCCATGGTGCTTTCTCATCCAACTTCAGCACCAGCATGATGAGGAAGAGTAACGTAAAAAGCCATGTCAGCAGTACTCTTTGGGCCAGGGACATTCTCATTTAAACAGCTGTGAGAGGAAGGCCTTCACTGTCAGCAACAACCTGGCAAAACAAAAGGGAGGAGGGAAGGCATCAAAAGATGGCACTGCATCACCATTAGGCATATTCCTTAAAGGAGAGCAATTTCTGGTTCTTGCTTTCCCTGCCTCCCAACCTCACCCACACACTGTTTCCTGGCACTTCTTTGGTAACTACCATGCTCAGCTAAACACTGTTTGCTCCAGTCCCCCCTTCCCTTTAAGAGCCTTAAGTCAGACATGTAGCTGCCTTAATCTAAATTTGGTCTGTGAAACAAACTGTGCCTTAATCCTAAACTAGCTGTCAGACTCATTTAGGGATTTTTGAATGCTAAGAATATGTTTAGATCCATCTTCCACCAGTACTGAGGCACTCACAGCTAACGCTTGAAAACAAACACAACAAAATAACCACAGTAAAATGTAAACCAACTAAAGGGCAGAAGTAACAACCCCTCTGAGAGATCTAGATTTCATGCTACACAGATGAATAACTAATATATACCAGTGAAATGGTGCTGAAATAGGTTTCTTAATTATTTTAAAAATTAGTTTAGAAATTTAATAATTCCCTTTACAACACTGACATCCTTTCACCTGAAATAAGAAGATGAGCTTTGATTTGTTCCTGATTACAAAAATATTTGAAACACCAAAAGTGAGATGTCGTGTCCTGAAGCATCTAATCCTCAGCACCAGATGCTGAGGGAAGGACAAGAGCTGCTTCCCCTCTGTCCCCCAGTGCCCCTGCCCACAAGCTGCTGCACCTTCCTCTGTGTTATTACCAACCCTCACAACATCACCTGGTAAGCCTGTTAAGCTCACCCAACAAGCAGAAATCTACTGCCACCTTTTTAACTGGGTTAGTTTTTTGCCAGATTAGGAAGCTGAACAAATTTTGTGCTCACATAAGCTTTGGAACCGGTAGGAGGGAAGTAAAAGTTGCTGTTTCAGCTGGTGAGGAGGTGACTTGCTGCCTGGGAGCGAGGGGATAACCATGTTGGACACCACTAAAATTATCCTACAATTTACATCTGTGTTTTCTGATACACAGTTCAACAGATCTACTATTTTGTTCAGTCTGGGTCTGAAGTTTGAATGGATTTGATTTACAGGATAGCAGTAGGATTTCTGGAAAAGATCTGATTTTGCCTAAAATTGGAGTTGCTGTGAGTGCATCCCCATTTTGTGTTGGGGCTGACACTTGTGTGACCCAAGGCAGGCCAGTTCCTTCAGCTGAACTAGCCAGAAATAAAAGGGTCTAAAATAGGATTTTTAATTTGCTTTTCACAGTCTCAGTTCTGCTCAGAACACTAAAAGGTCTCATGAAAGCCAGTTACTGGCAGGGTGGAACCAAGACCCCCACCCTCCCCTTCCTTAGGGAAGAGGTGAAGCTCAGCAGTGGCACTGAAGAGTCAATTGCTAAGGGGACAAAAAAATCAGAGGAAGTTTAGATAGCCTTGTTCTGCTCGTCACAGAAACAAACCCAAACCAGTTGGCAGGTGCAGAAGATTACAGAACAATTACTATGTCCTGCCTGAAGCTTTTCCAGTATTTTGAAAACACTTCCAGTATTCTCAAGTACAAGTCTGTGGCTGAAGTGAAGAGTCATGATCTGAAATGAAGTTTCAACATTCATGAGAATGTTTTTTGAAAACCAGTTCTAGAAATCAATGCTACAAACAGTGCAAGAAGGAGGCTCTCTCGACAGCAAAGTGGAGAAAGCAGAAACCAAAGAAACAGACTGGAAACTTGGGCCTGAAAGGAAAAAAGAAATTCAACACTGTTAGAGGTATCAGGTTATCAGATACTCAGAGAAGGTGCTATCACCTGTCTCTGGAGGAAATGGGAAGCTACTGAAGATGTATTACATGGGGCTACTCGATTTTAAGGTTGCTCACTTGAAAATGTTTTCAGTTTCACGAGTGTTCAGGACCACTTTGTAAAAAGCAGAGGCAGAAAACTCAGCATGGGACGTTCTGCTGCCTTTCTCTGACTTATATGTTACTGTAAGATTAGTCAGGACTGCAAAACCTGTCAATTTTAGAGGCTTTTTTGGATGAAAACTCAAGAAAATCCAAGTGTACTTTTGAGAGATCTTAAAGTCCAAGTAAAAAAAAATACCAAATTTTGAAGACTGACAGCTGGGTGTGCAGCTGACAATATAATGGAGAGTTTGATTACATGAAGCATCTTGTAGTGGAGGATATGATGGGCAGACTCTTTACGGGAGCCCAGCTATCCCAACACCACAGGCAGCACTTGGAAAATTTAGATGCAGCTGTGGTACAGGTTTGACCTGGCTCTTCTGTGAGAACTGGGGATGTCAAAGGCAGAGAGTGACAATAAAAAGGCTCTTGACACCTTACAGGACCCACATAATTAGGAAGTGAGAATTCTCAGTGATGAGAAACATCAAGGAGCATCACTGACCTTGGTAGGACGATCTGCATAATCAAGATGTTATGAGAGCTAATTCTGTCCTATTTAGAAGGAAAAAATTAAGCGGAGGGAAACTTACACATGACATTCAGTGCAGTGGTAATGATAACACAGATCTATACATTTAGATTTAAACCTTGAACATCGCCTAAAAAAGTCCTGAAATTTACATTATGCTGAAACCAAGTTAAAGAGAACTCCAACTCGATTAGATAGTATTTTGAACCTATTCAGTAGGTACGAGTAATTTAACACCTAGGAAGAAATACCGCGGTAGGCCCGGTTTAAAATCCCGTTTAAGCACAGCTTTGCTATTCACAACCTCGGCCCCTCCCTCGGCCGGGCGGCCTTGTCCCGCCAGGCCCCGCTCACCCGGCCATGCCGGAGGCTCCCTGAGATGGAAGCTCCCCCCGGCCCCCCGTCACCTACCGCACCGCAGGTCCCGGCGCAGCCCCCGGTCGGCGGGGCCCGCGCTCGGCTGAGGGGGCTGAGGGGCGGCCGGGCCCTCCCCGCCCGCTGCGCCTCAGGGCCCGCCCGCCTCCTGCCCCGCCCCGCGCCTGCCATTGGGCAGCGCCCATTGCCGTCCTGTTGCTATTGGTCTATTGCCACGTCGCTCAAGTCAATCCCCGCCTCCCGGCCCCTCAGCCGCCGGGGACGCCCCTTGAGCTCGCACCACCCCTCGAGGCCGGCCTGCCCTGAGCCACGCCCCCCATGGCCGATTGGTGTAGAGCTCTGTCTGTCACAGGGGCCTCGCCTCCGCCCCTCCAGCCGTCCGTCAAACCTCAGCCCCGCCTCCCTCGCGCTGTCGTTGGGCAGCGCCGCCGCCAGTCACGTCTCGGCCCCGGCCCCGCCCCCG
>NW_020884881.1:11165213-11244422 GCF_003945725.1 Corapipo altera
GAGCGCGGCTGCGAGCGGCTCCTGCCCGCCGGGTCCGGCCGGGGCTGCGGCCGCGCCGTCCCGGGGCCGGCGGTGCCCGGGCGCTGTGCCCGCTCCGCCGGGTTCGTCGTGGGCGGCGGAGCTGCGGTCACGGTCCGGGGCCCTGCCCCTGGCTCCTGCCGTGAGGCTCCTTCTCCCCGCGGAGCTGCTCGGACGCACCGAGCGCTGCCCCAGTGCCCGGGTCAGGTGATAGGAGTTCTCTTCTTCCCTTTAAAGGTCCTGAATTTCGGCATCTTCACAGCCGCCTCTGTCCTCATCTCCCGCGTTCTTGCGTTTTACATACCTTCTTCTTCTTTTAATGTTTTCTTTCTCAATCCTTATCCCTTTTCTTTCATTTTCCATCTTAGACCAGTGACAGCCTGACTACAGCTTGCCCTTGGTTTCCAAGTTGGGAATCAAAATGTTAGGTAACTTCCCATCAGGTGAAGTTCCTGCTGTCACATTCATTTCCCTGGTGTTTTATTTGCTGTCTTTTCTTTGAAAAAAAACAAAGGAGCTGAGGAAAATTTTTTCCGTGGTAGTAGAAATATCCAGGTGTTTGTTTCTTTTACTTTTGGTTTTCATACATAGTCTCTGAGTGGGTGTGATTTACGTGTATCAGATTCAGGGTTAGTTTTAGTCCTTAGTGTCAAGCTCTGTGCTTGGTGTTTTGCCTTTTATTGCTTTTAGATGTTACTGGTCACTTGAAATGTAGTACCGCTGAGTCTTGCATTTTGTTCCAAATTTGCCAGTGTCTTATCCCTCTGTCATATAATTAACAGGAAAAAGTAATTAACTGGAAAACCTAACTTGTTGAAAGAACTTTAATTAACGTTCTGAAATTCTTAGTGATGAAATGTTCCTACAGAAAATACAGCTGGTTTTACAGTTTGGACACACGAGTTCTCTAATAGGAATGAAGCTAAATACAGTGTGTCATCAGTAATTTGTCTGCTTATATCTTCCTGTTGATGCTGTTAAACAGATGGTGGTATCTGTTTTATCAGGGAGAAGTGCATCACTTGAAATAACCTGTTAATCCTAGTAAGTGAATCCTAATATCTTTAGCTGCACTTGGAGTGGTCAGTACGTGGCAGAAGGATATATTTCTGTTATATACATTAGCACTTGGCATGAGACTTTGTTTTCCTGGGGTTAAGAGGCTAAAAGTGTTCTGTGAATAAATCTCTGGGTTATAAATAGCTGTATGTTTTTGGCTATTTCTGTAGCTCTGAAGGTTTTGGTGATCTTCTTTGATTTGGCTCTTTATTTGTAACTCCCTGGAAAGGATAATCTTTTTCTCAGAAGTCTTATTTCTTTTCCAGTAAGGTGTTTATGAACTGATGTATGCATGCACATCACCCCCACAGACTCCACTGTACAGTATTTATGAGCAATTTTCATTTCTGAAGGTGATGGCTGAGAGCAGTGCCTGGAACTGGTGCATTTAAGATCCTGATCCATGTTTGAAGTGGAACGTTTGTGCAATTAAATGTTGTGTTGCTATGTTTTACTGCCAATGTATGTTTTTATTTTGGATATAAATATTACAAAGGATAAAACACAAGCCTGAGTCACCCGAAAAAGAATTTTGAAACTTAGTTGATTTAATTCAATGCTTGTACTAGAATTTTTTCCTCTTGTATTTTGTGGAATGTGACATACCAGTAAATTGCCAGTAATTGTTGGGAACTCCATGGAGCACTTCAGGTACTCCGGTAGAACTGGATTTCTACTAAAGTAGAGTTAGCTCAGCTTGTCTCAGAAAGTTGGTCCTAGGTGTATCCATAGCTGCTGGGCACTGGTGTGATTTCTGGAAGAACTCAAACTGGTTATTACTGTGTATTAGAGCGGGACAGAGGTGTGTTAAAGAATTCCATCAGCGTTGTTTGGGGCAGTTGACCAGGCAATGAAGAGTGACGGGGCTCTTGGAGTTGAACACTGCTGTTCCTGTCACAGCTGGCAGGGGTCACTGGAAAGCAGTGGACATAATTTCTTTCCTAATTCTCCAAAGCTACATATGCTGTTTTCCCAGATTTTTCTAAATATCATATCTTCTACTGATTTATAGTAGAAATTTTGTTGAAGAAATGTTTTTCTTTTCTCATGACCCATGGGAGTGAAAGCAATGACAGTAAAAGGTTGCATTCTGGGTTTTTTTTTTTTTGTCTAGGAGGGTGTTCTTTTCATAATAAACAGCATTATCTATGGATTCATCACCGGACAGTTTATGTGATATTTTAGCAAGGCTCACTAAGGGCAAAAAGCTTGTACAATTACTTTCATTGTCTGTCTTCTCCCACTTGAGTCACTTCTCAGATGATGAAACCAAAGTTAATGGCAACTAAAAGACATTAAGTACACAATTTTTATAAAATTTTTATAAAACTTTTGACAGGTAGTGACCCAAATTAATATTCCCATCGAAAAAAAGGCAGTTATAATTGAGTCCCTTCCCTCTTCAAAAAGTGAGCAACTGCTGGGCAGTCTGTGTACTGAGCTCTGAGCCATCATGGTGCCTACTGCTACTGGAGCAGCCAAATAAGATGGGGGGGGCAGGAAAACAATGATGGGTGAGGTGGAGCAGGACAATAGGGAGCCACGGGACACTGGTAAAAACAGACAGACTTAATTGCTCCTGCCCACGGGGCAAGGTAGGCCTGTTTTTTCTGTAGTTTTTTTGTTGTTGTTGTATGAAGGAAACAAAACAAAACTCTTGGGATACCTCTGTCAGGGGTACTGCTCCCTCTGACTGGTCAAGGACGGTTGACCACCACTTACTCAAAGATAGGTGGTGGTGTGAAAAATAAGACTTTGAAAGCTTTAATTATCATGTTTTCTCCCTTGAGTTTACTGTAATGTTATTCATAAAGTCCTTTCTGAGTGCATAGGAAATGGTAAACTGCTTGTAGAAACCATATTCAAATTTGTAAGGAGAATACAAAGAGCTTAATAAATTGCGTGTAGAGATAAAAATAGTAATTAGGGCTATAATGTATTGCTGTGTAATGTTTGGGTATGCTCTACATGTAATCATAGAATAATTTAGTTGAAAGGGGTCATTGGAAGTCATCAGTCTTGTCCAACCCCATCTCAGAGCAACTTCAAAGTTAGAGCAAACATGTACCTATGTATAGAGATAGCCATTATATTGTCAAGAAATTTGGAAATACAGCTTGTGTATGTGATGTGAGGTTTTTTTTGTAGTTGAAGGGAAGGATATCAGAGAGTTCCTAGAGCTATACTCTTATTTCTTAATTTACACGTGTAAAGGGGATCTTTTTCCAAATTTGTTTTCCACTGGGAATACTCTTTAAGTGAAACATGTAATGTTCAGCATTTATTTCTTTGCTCATTTAAGGTGGTCTTGGTAGACATACTCCAGAGAGTCTAGATGGCTTCCTGGAATGAGTCCAAGCATTGGATTGAACTCTCATTTGGAAATAATTTGTTACTCTGTTCTTAAAAAATAAAATGCAATTGCAAAGTAGGAGAAGAAATTAAAGCAATATCACATCAAATATGAAATCGTGCAAGCCTTGCATTTTGGAAGTTGGCCAGCGCCAGATGCTTTTGGGGTTTAGGTGGTTGGCAGATGCTGTCTTGGCAGCTGAACACTCTTCATGTTGATCTGTCTGAGGGACAGTTTGTTCTATGTGTTGCTCACACGCTCTCCTTGGTATTGGCTTCTGGCCGTGGAGGGGTCGAGTTAAGGGGAGTGTTTGTATGGCCAAATACAGCCCAGTGATCTTTTTGGATGTTTTCTTGCATTCTGGGTCATGAAGCTTGAGATTCCCTCAGCTCTGTGTTGATTTTTTTCCCGCTTCTTGTTACTGTGTGTTTAAATAGCTGCTTTCTTTTCGAATGGGAGTAAAGTCTTGGCTTCAATGACTTCCTGTGGTACTGACTTTAACAGTCCAATTATGTGTTGTAATATAATATTTCTCTGTTAAAAATTTGGCTTTGCTATCCTCTCAGCTCAATTAATGAATGAAGTTCCCTGTATTATTGAAAACTGTTGTTTTCTTGACTGGATTTTCTGTATATTTCTTAAAGTCTCATTTAATTTATTACAATTCCTTTTTTTTCCTGTTCATGCTTGCCTGTTTCAACAGGAGAGTCTTTTAAGTGATTGGCAATTCATAACCCTTCTCAGAACACCTCCCTCATTATTTTAATATTCTTCTTCCAATAAAATATGTGTGTTTCAAATCAGGTTGTGCAACCAGTCAACAGAGCTGTACTGCAGTGTTTTCCTTGTCATTCCTCATTTATTCAACTGTCTCTATGTTCTTCTGACTGTAGTATATTGGACGGAAGAGCTCCCTGAGCTGCCAAAGTTCCTTTCTGGATTTGAGATACCTGTTTTTAAAGCTTTGAGTAGTATGCATATAACATATGTAACATATAACACTTATAGTTAACATTGACATGGTTGATTTTATGTTGCCTGTTCATTGTAAAAGTTAATCTGTATTCTTAAGCTTTGCCAATTTAAGATTAATTGTTATCTAGAAATGTTACTACTTCAGGTTTTCTTTTCTTCCCTGAAGTGTAAAAGATAAATACAGCAAGTCGCTGGACATATTTACAGAGGCTTAAAATTTGGAATAATAGGACAGGACTCAGTTCACTCTGTTTCAGGACTTAATTTAGGCAGTACTTTATAGAAACGCTAGTCTACTGGTCCAAATAGGAGGAGGAGGAGGGGGGAAATAGTCTTAATTAGTTCAGATTAACAGTGGTACAGTTAATGGTACAGTTGTCTGCTGTGTGGTGGGCTCCGATGCTGGTAGAAAGATGAGTGGGAGCTGGTGACTGAGGAGGGGTAGTGACTGTGGTGGTACTGCCTTAGAGTGGTTAAAACCCTTGTGAAGCCTTACTAGGCCGTTCTCACCTTTGCCATCAGTTGTGTGAACCTTACGAGTCTTTAGGGAGTGATTGCTTCTGCTGGAAGTTCCCTCTTCAGAGTTCTGGAAGCCAGAAGGGATGTGGGGCATCTCAATTTATTTGTAAGCCACCCTTAGCTGTCAGTTTCTGATGAAGCAGCGGTGTGATGAGTGTCTGTGTTTGTGTTTCTAGTAGAAGTCTGATGGTTGGCATTCTTAGAGAGTTGGAAGCTGTGATTTCTGGATGCTCTCATCCTTTAACATGAGACCTTGAGAAAGAGGTAGGCGCTAGGGCATGTGTATGCTGGATGAGGCCCCGAGTGTCTGCCTCTGTCACTACAGAGCACTCAGGCACATGAAGGCTGGTGGAACAGAGAGACCAGACTAGGAAGATTTAGTCTGAGTTTAGTTTTGAGATTAGGATGCTTCTACATGAAGGAGAACAGGGATTTGTGTGCACTTTGCCTTGGACTGGCACTGAATGGAAGAGCTACAGGCCAGTGATGAGCGATCCAAGGTGCTCCTGGGCATCGGAACAGGTGATCACTAAGCCACTTTAGACAGTCTGGATGCTACTGTTAATCTTCATTATCCAGTTAGCCCATGGCATTGAAGAAGGTTGACTCCAAATTTTGTTCAGTGTTTCTGACTGGTTTTGATCTGTGGCAATGTTTGCTTTTCATAGACATCGGTCTGTTTAGAAGTCTTTGACATCTTTCCAAAGGCTCTTTGAAAGTCCACGTATGTTCTATCACTTGCTCGTGTTTATCAGATAGTTTGACATGTTCAGAAATACTGATAGACTGAGACACGATCTTCCTCTGCAGAAACTGCTGATTAGACCCTATCAGATAGTCTTTAGGGTATAATGCTGTTCCATTTTTAATGATTGTTTTGAGGATCTTGCCAGATACACTTGTAAGGCTTGTTACTCTGCAATTCCTTGCTTGGATCCCTCCAGAGACTTTTTAAAGAATAGAGATCCAGCATTTGCTACTGTGTTCCTACAGAACAGTGACTGTTACAAGAGACAGCAACTTTTTCTGACAGCTCAGCCACTTCATGCCTCAGCTGCTTCAAAAACTTGTTGGATAACTATTTGTAGAACATGATGCAAACTTGGTGATTTAGGAGTGGTTTTCAGCTTCCTGACTGTAGTCATTGAGAAGCCACAACTCTGCTATGCAATGCCTGGTGACAGATAAACAAGCCCTCCTAAACACAAGTCAGAATTTCCAGTAAGCAAGATTTATTGTGTTTAGAATCACATGAAGGAGAAAAGGAGCCTAGCATTTTATTTCAAGGTGGATACTGTATTTGTTTTGTTGGTTTTTTTCAAGTATTTATTAAAGTGGCTGTATATATAAATTAAAAACTTGGTGTTTATAGATATTCTGTTCTTTAATAAAGTTATGACAGTTTTAAGAGCAAATCTCTGCAGTATTTCAAGGATTTCTCAGTACAAGTTTACAAATGTTTAGTAGGATATGTATGTATGTGTATGGTGTTTAGTACAAAAACCCCAGGAATTAAATAGAACTGAACTCAAGATTGACCATATACTGTGTTTAATTTAATTTTTTTAAAAGATACAGCATTTCCAGAAACAGCTTTTGGATCTATTGTGCTAGCAGAAATTACTGTATTTGGATTAATGGGAATTTTGAAACTAATGTCTCTTATAGAAGATAAGCAAAATTAACTTGATTATAGTTTCCTTTAAGGGTTTGGATTTGTCTACTTTATTAAATGGTAGAGTATGTCTAAATAGTAGAAGCTTTTTGCTAATTTATGAGTACTTCAGCCGGCTCAAGGGTAAATTATGAGAGGTGTAGAATCCTGAATTTCTCTGTAGAAGAGTCCTTCCCCCCTATTTTTATGAGTAAGGTGTCTATGAGATTGTATCGTGTCACTTCAAATGGAGGCATGGACCAGTTATGTAACAAAATTAGGAAACTTGCACAGACCTTAAGGCTGAGGGCATAGATTCCAGAAACGGCTGCAGCAGTTGCAGCAACTGCACTCAATGTTCTTTTACCAGAACCTGAAATAAATCTCAGAAATCCTGATAGTCAACATTTTGTTACTATTTCAGACAGTTGTGTAATTCTCTGGCAAAACAAGTATTCCTTGGGAGACAGTTATTTTCTGTGGTACTTTCTTGCTTCAAGTGTCGGTGTGTTTGGTGTGGAAGTGAAGATGGCTAAGCCGAGCCTACTTCCCGTCAGAATTTGAAAACTGTTTCTCACTACAAACTATGTGCTACATCTGTGAGATCTTCCTGTCTGGGCTAGTAAGTGATAAAGGGCATGAGCTTATAAGGAAGAATAAATGTGCAGTGGCAGAAGTGGGATCAGATGCAGTGGTTTGTGGGCAGAATACAGAGGCCTGAGAAAGTATCAGTTTTTCAGTCCCTGACATTTTACTGGAGGCACAGGCAGGCATGGACATGCTGCCAAGTCTCTGTATGTGTCATGGTATATGAGACATGTTTGGTACATCTCTGTTCAAAAAGTACAGGGCTTGTTACACAGCAGCCAGCATAGACACTGATTCATATTTTGTTATTGATGCTGTTGGCCTGATAAACTCCTCAAACAAACAAAAAATTCCCCAAATATACATCTAGAGATGTTAATTTTTTTTTTTTTATCTGTTGTTTGGGGGGGATTGTATTTTGGGTTTTCAGTGGTTTTGTTGGTTTTTTGTTAGGAATGCTGGTATCCAGTTTTAGTAGAGTTGTTGTTCCTTGGGGAAAGCAAGTATGTTAATTCCTCTATTTACAAACTATTACGACCTTGGATTGCTAGACAGCAACTTGGGGGGGCTTGGCAGGCATGGTAGCAAGAGTACTTTTCATGCTGGTTGCTGGATGCAGTCCTTAAGTTAGCAGTGTCTGGTTTTTTCTTTTTTTTTTAAATTTAACTTTACTTTTTCCTTCCCTTTTACCTGCTTAAGGTTTTCTTGAGGCTAACTGAACAGAATATGGTAAAACTTCTACTGAAAGGTGTGAACCTGGGAGTGACAAGTTTCTCATTTGGTTGTATACAATTTGCAATTCTGAAATGCTCTTTTCGGAACAGATGCATAGATAAAGTACTTAAAAAGAACACTGAGTGCATCACATAGTATTTGATGTTCCCCTTCAAATAGGATATGTAGGTTTAATAGTTTACTTGTAATGCACATGAAAAAGAATGCTTCCTTTGGAACATTGCTTCAAGGTTTAACCCTGTTCTTTGTGGCAGTGGCAGAACTCCCCTGGATTTGAGTGTGGGAAGGATGACTCGTGGTGAGTTTAGTGCTGTGTCTGCGTTACACTGATACCTGCCTTGGTTTGTTATGTCATGGCAGAAGCAGCTTTTCAGTCAACAGCGGATGCCTAATGTGACTAAGCTGTTTATTGGGCTCATTTAAAATTAACTTAAAGTATCAAATAATGTCGGCAATCTGATGATAATGTTAACTTGTATTTTGATGTTGAACCTGGAAAGGGAGGTTTTTTATGTCATTAAAGTTATTTTATAGCTGTTGCAGGAGCAGGTGTAATGTTTTAAGAGAGTTTGTGCGATACAAATGTTCTTACAAAATTAGTAGTTTAGACCATGGGCTTCACTATTCTGATTTGTTGTCTTTTCTTACTCTGCACACCAGGGAATCTTAGTGAAATTATACCTGTGATTGTGAAACTGTAATATGGAGGATCTAATAATGGTAAAAAAGGTCTATCATGGAGAGCAATTGAAACCATCTTCTAGTATTCTCGCGGCTTTATGTAGCAACCTTTTTAAAACCACCTTTAATTTGCTGTGAACGTAAGTTCTTCTGAAGGTAATAAAAAGCAGTGGTGTTTTTAAAAAACATTTGAGACAAATGCCACAGATTTGCAGTTTTACTCCTGATGATGTATGGTGAACGTGCCAAATTGATCACTTCATCATTCCATGATCATAATGAGTAGAGAAGGACATTCAAGTCTTGACTCAACAGCTGGATGGTATCCTGACCATTCAGGTTGGGATTGTTATAGAGGAGACAGGTTCCTTGGAATACTTAGTGATTCACAGTGTTTACAGGTAAGGAAAGAACTATTGCCTATGTGTCCTTGCTTGTGTTGTATTTTTAATTAGTAATTTAATTTTTAATTAAGCTAGTTGACACTGCTTAGATTTGTATATTCTTCAAAAAATTGTCATTTTTTTTCTTTGTCACTACAAGGAATGCAATTTTATTCTGGACTTGTGTCAGAATTCAGATTGCTTTCACTTACTGTAGACTGTCATTTAGAAATATATACATTTGTCTGACTAGGGTTGCCAAAACCCTGAGGATACGAGTAAAATTTCTAAATATACTTACTTTGAATTTATTTAAATCCTTTCTTACACAGTAAGCACTGCAGTGCTTCATGCATTTAGCTACCTGAACACATCTAAATATAGATTTCTGTGACCTTTGAGAAACTGCTCAATTGATTGTGGGGTGTAGTGTGTACTTAAAATGGAATATGATTATGCCCTGAAACTTGAAATAGCTAAGAAACCCCACTTCTGAATAGGGATCACTAGAACTAGATAATCTGCTTTTAGCTTTAAGGAAGTAATGAAGTTTTGATTAAAAAATATTGCTTGTTATTCATAGCATTAACTGTGAGTTTGATGGAAGTGTAATGAACAGCTCTGTTGAATGTTACAGAGATGTTGTGATCAAACTTTTATATTTGGATGCTCTGTCTAATCTCTGAAGTTGGGAGTATTTTTTGTGCTGCTATTAAGTCTCCAGCTAGTTAAGATTAAGTTAATCTTGCGGTAGTTATTCTGCACAGGACATTATACAACTGAGTGCTAAAGCTGGTCCCTGTCCCAGATGCCAGTATTCAACACAGAACACGGAAAAGATGGATGGGTCCAGAGAGGATGGGAGGAGAACCAGGCAGAAGAACAGGCAGTGCTCTGTAGTGCTTGTGCATGTCTGTCAGCTGCTTTGACTTGTTCACTTTTACACGGCTGATACTGATGTGCATGGCTTGTACAGGCTGATTTCAGGATCAATATGAACTGTCAGCTGTGAATGAGAGATGAACCTGTAATAAATATGCAGAGTTCTGAAATTGCTGCAATACTTTGTCTCCAATCTGAAGTGTTCGGTGAGCTGTGGGCAGATGCAGGGTCAGAGCCAGGCTCATCCAGATAATCTAGCTTCAGGCTGAGTCTATTAAACTCATAAAGTCTCACTTCACCTCCCTAAACCCCCCAAAACCAAAAGACAAATGAAAAAGTCAAACCACAGACAAATGCAAGCCCCTGCAGCCAGAAACAGTGCCCAGAAATAATTAAATAAGCCTTTTCACCTTTCATTACAGTGCTGTCTCAGAAATGGTTGTGTATCTCTTGAAGAAAGCATGTGATATTTCCTTGTAGAGGTATTTTTACTTAGCACACACTGTTTTGAGACATCCATCCCATGATTTTGTCATATTTACTTTTGTAAGCATCATATTTGCATTTGTTTATGCAAATGTGTATGCAAATCTGCTTTAAATGCCACCAAAATAGACTACAGAGGATTTAATGTACAGAGTTTCTTGAAGATATGAAACCCATGGATAATCTAAATAACACATTTGTTGATAGAAATCAAGTAAAACTACTTCATTATACGTGGCTTATAATTTTGTGATGTAATTGTTTCTTGAGGCAAAAGATTTTTGAGTGAGTTAGAAAATTACTGCAAACAAAGGTTACTGCCTTTAAAATGGCTTATCCAATTTTAGCCATATTTGGCACAGTTTGAAGTCTTGGATTCATGAGTTAACCTTGGTTTCCTGAAAAATCATTGACCTTGGAGAGAGACATCAAGTTAATGTAGCTATTGAGGGAAAGATTTCTGTGCCGGTTCAGCAGTTCTTTACTGCTGATAATGAGTTGCTCCAACCTTTTTCTCATCCTGTGACTATGGTGGTAGGAAACAGGGTATTTTATGTGTGAGAGGGGATGTTGGTTTAAGAGAATTGAGAAGGAGTTACAGATCCTTCAAGACGAGGACTCAAAGGAGGGGAAGGCGAGGGTGCAGGTGTGACCCTGAGCAGTGGTGATTTAGGTCATGCATGTGGAGACTTTGTGTGTGTGGGGAAGGGGTTTGTGTCACTTTGAGTCTCTAGTCCAATGTAGCAAAGGATTTTAAATTTAAGTTTAATTGAACAGGTTTTCAAACAAGAAAGCAAATCCTGTTGTAAGCTTTGTATGTGTGAGAAAGAAGGGTGACCAGTCTATGTGATATGCCAGGTTATATTAAAGTCTTTGTTGGACTTCTTGCTTTAATC
This sequence comes from Corapipo altera, assembly GCF_003945725.1. Taxonomy (NCBI): domain Eukaryota; kingdom Metazoa; phylum Chordata; class Aves; order Passeriformes; family Pipridae; genus Corapipo; species Corapipo altera. Next base: position 11,176,443 of record NW_020884881.1, read on the forward strand.
GATATAAATATTTTTATATTTATTTTGCCAATGAATTCTTAGTAATTGATAGTTGCTTTTAGAAAAAACAGACTATTATCAGAAACAAATAAGGACCAATTACAGATGTTGACACAGTCATGGCTGCCAGCTTTAGCTGACTTGATGTGACTTACATGATGATATTATCAACAGTGGGAAAATTGTGGTGTTTGTTTGCTCAGTTGCACCAATCGTCAGTGTTCTGATATTTCTGAAATTTGCAATGACAGTCTAAGCTCTCTGAGACATTTCTTGGGTTGTAACTTTATCTGAAGTTGTATAAAAGATATTGGAGTCCACATTGTTTATGGAGGTGTTGCAGAGAACTGGGCCTAAGATGGAGCTCTGTGGAACCCCACTGGTGACCCATTGCTGGTCTGATATGAACCCATTCACTATAACTCTTTGTGCCCAGCCTGTGAGCCAATTGCTCGTGCATGGCATGGTGCTTTTATCCAGCTGTGTGCTGGACGTTTTGCCCATTTTTCTTTCCAAAAAATATCTTGGCAGATGGCTGTGTTGAAAGGGCTTTTGTAGAGGGAGTATTTGCAATTTTTGTACTAACAACTGGTACAATCAAGTAATCTAATATCTACTTTAAAAAGAGGAAAAACCTGAAATTTTTGGTGATGAACAACATATAATAAAGTGTCATGAGTTGCTCTAATGCTTAGGCGTTTCATAAAGACACTTATTCTAATTTATTGCCCAGTTTTGATTTTCATTCCATTTCTTGGATCTTGCATTTTTCTTTGCTTTTCTTATCTGTGCGAAAGCTGTAAACAAATGTCTTGAAATCAAAGAGAAAGATAAAGATCACATTTAATCTTTCACTATAAAAACTGCCTATGAGTTAATAATTCTTGTTTCCATTCAGTGAAGAAATATAGGTCATAATATTTGTTGACAATGTTACGAGAGTGATGTTTTTATCAGAAATAAACCCAGAATTCCATGTTTAGTGGTTTGGTGGGGTATGTGTGGTTTTTTTGTTTGGTTGGTTGGTTTTGTTTGTTTTTGTTTTGTGTTTTTTGTTTTTTCTGAGAGGCCAATTTTGAGGCATAGTTTGGTGGTTGGTGGCTAAGCTACCCCTCCTTCTTCTTGCCATCAGTGAGGCCAACCTGGGGTGCTGAGTCCAGTTCTGGGCTCCCCACTATGAGAGAGTTGTGACCTGAAGGCTTTTTATGTTTATTTTCTCCTTTTTTTTTCCTGAATTAACTCTGGCTGATTTATTGCATGACAGAAAACTTAATTTTCAAGGTACAAATGTTTTATGTAGGCTGGAAGTTTGGCTTTTGGTTTTTTTCCACATTGAAAACTAATGACAGTGACATCAAAGATTAATTAATGCTATTGCTATTTGTTATCATTAGAGTAAAACATGCTTCTCTTCCTTGGTTTTCTCCTTTTGACTTAGTTTTGTTCTATTGTTTTCATGAAGATATTAATTTTATGACTAGTGAAGTTCTAGCACTGATTTTTTTTTTCCCAAACATATCTAATAGTCTGTATGAATTTTTCTTGCGTTTTATAACATGATTATTCCTGGACTTCAGAATACTGTGCTGGGCTAATAACTATAGGTTGCTTAATTTATCGGGAAAAAAAAGGGGCATGTAATATAATTCTCATGAGGTTCTTGTGAGACAATGACAGATCATCTCTGTGCAGCCTGTGTTCTGCTGTGAAGGAAGGACAAAACTGAGGCTTCTGATGTCCTGTAGCAGCAGATTTGTAGTTTTTTGTTTGCTTAGAGGAGAACCCCCAAACTCTTAGTAAAAGTAAACACAGCTGTTCAGTGCTTTGCAGGTAATGGGAGTGTTTCTACATTCCCTATCTTACCCTTCACCGGGAAGGTAGAAGTAAATTTCTGTCTCTTTCTGTTAACAGCCTAAAATGACTCTGTGAATTCAGTGGAATAAATGGCGTCCAAAGTAACTGATGCTATAGTTTGGTACCAGAAGAAGGTAAGATTTCTATTTTTTTTTTTTTTATGTTGGCTTATTGTGTTTATGTGTAAGGTATAACAAATGTAAAATACTTCTGCATTGCTTGTTAGCATTGTATGAGAGCAAGTAGCTTGAAACTCTACTTCCAAAAGTCAACAAGTATTTAGTGACTGTATCTAATGAAATGGAACAGCTTTTGGTCTATGCTGAAAACTCCTTACTCCCTTGGTTACTTGTGCTATGGGGAAAAGGAAAGAAAATTTTCATTCTTAGTAGAGTGTTAATTAATGTACAGGAGTATGTGGTTTCCATAGCTCAGCAAAGAATCCTTATATTTAAATAGAAAGTAAGAATTAAAATGTATTTTCTGTCAGCAACAAAAAATGGTGCAATCCATAAGCAACAGAGATAGGTAGGGATTTTTAGAATTTAGTTAGGAAAAAAAATAGCGAGTGGGGAGAGGAGAGAAAAATCTCTCATTTGGAGATACAGATAATTACAATATTACCTGATTACTGTATCTTTTGATTCATGTTTGCACATAGAAATGTTGATGTCTCTTTCTAATTTATTATTTCCCATTGATCATATCCTCGACATTAATATGCCAGTTGGCTTATTCAGTCAAATTGCTTTTAAAAAGCTGAAAAATTTGCTAAACTTTGAGAGGTGCATCTTTACTAAGGACATAAATAAGGTGTGATGATTATTTTCTTTTCTTGGCTGTCAGTGGTTTAATAAGTTTCTGTGAGTTATTGTTCTCCTTGGGCTTGTGATAAACAAAGTCTCGAGTTTTTATAAGTTCTTGAATAATAGTTTATTATATGGTAAAAGCAAGCAGGCGGCTGAGTGACAGAGATGGGGACCAGTTTCCCAAATCTGCACACCTACTACAGGGTACATTTAGTATTTATCTTAGCTACTTCATGCATATTAATTCTATCATATACATATACATTCTACAGGTTTTTGCTAAGTATTTAATATATGGGTTTTCTTACAGCTAAAGCTAGAAGTGTTATCTCTACAACCGGTCATAATTCATGCATTCTTGGACAAACGGGGGCCTAAAGATTTAAAGTTCTACTATATTTTATTCTTAGGATAGTAAGGAGGTTTTAGGCCTCTTGACCTTGTAAGGGTCTGTTTTATTTCTTTATGGGGGTGTAATTAAGTTTTACAGTCCGTTTGTTTTATTTTGATGTAATCACCCATTTGTTTCACGAATCACAATTATTTATTTATCACAGGCTGAAGGATGGCAATGGTCTTCAAAACAGAAATTCTTGTTAACTTCTACACAGCAACAGTTAATTTCTAGAATACTGGTATGCTTTGCTGAGGTTTTTACAACTGTAAATTAAATGTAAGGTTGAAAAAGCAGAAAAATTAATTTTGCTGACTTAATTTATAGCAATCATTCAACTACATATTGAAAAATTTGAAAATAATTCACAATTTAATAAGGATTTTTTTTTTTTTTGTACTGTGTACTCTTTCTCTTATTTAAGCTTTACAAAGAGTATTTTTGTACAAATATCAGTGGAAGCACACTGTGGTTTTGAACAGTTTCTTGCTTGCAGGTCCAATCCCCTTTTTTAAAGGCTTGGAAGATGACTTGTAAAAGATTTTATGTAACAAAATGCAGTGCAGGATCTCATGGAAGGGGGAAACCATTCTCATTTTACCCACTTGCACTCATTCTGTCATAAATTTGATTCACTCACAGTACAGTGGTATCAGAATAACAGCACCAAGCTGTGTGTGCATTTGGTCTGGCCAGGACCTTCTTTGTGCAGTGTAAGACATGCTGGATGTCAGGTCTCTGAGGCTGTTTTCATGTCTCTGAGGTTGTTTTCATTGGTGATGATGTACTAGTCCTTGGACAGATCTTTTTTGGTATTCAGCTTTATATGTATAAAAGGTCCTTTGATGCAACAAAGAGCTTGTAACTGTAAATCTTAAATGAAGTTCATGCTTATTACCTGGGGGTTTTTTTTGGTTTCGATTTTTTTTTTTTTAATACGTGTCTGTTTTCCTGTTGGTCATACAGGAAAAGAAATGCCACATGTGATATACTCCAACTTTCCATCCTCCTGGTGTTAGAAAGGCAGGATCTTCTTCTGAAGAGTCACTGTACTGTGATCTTATAGAAGGCAGGCCTTCTGGTCTAGATATAAACAACACATTCCTCAGTTTTACTTTTCCCAGGGCACTGCTCCCAACAGGATTACTTGTTATCAGTACAGATCATTCTTTTAATCGTTGTTCTGTCATGTTTTCCAGTGATTTCACACACATTTCCATTTTTCTGGTTCATAGCAACAACAGTATTCTGCTGCAAATCTCTGTAGGCTTCTACAGAGGTCTTGTTGGCCAGAAATTTCATGGTGCCTTTATGGCAAGGAGTAATGATAAGGTGACTTCTGTTACTTCATTTAAAACTGAGCCATCTTCAGGAGGGATAAGATCTTGCATAAACCAGATGCCAGTATTTTCCCTAGTGTGAGCAAAGTTTAATTGCAATCCACACGTGGACTGGTTCTGCCAAATGAGTAAGTTATGCTGCTTTCAGTATGAAGAAGTGGAATGTTATGAGACAAATGGCTGTATGGCAGAAAAGTTGCATCTCATGCAAATGTTCGTGCTAATTAGATTATCATTTCTTAGGTACCACGTATTGAGGGTTCTCCTGGATCAGGCTGACGACCCCAAGGGGTTCTCTGACTTTGTAGTGTGGTGTGATCTGTTCCTGGGAGTATCTAGACTCTTTTACCCAGGGTCTTTTTATTTATTTACTTATGTATTCATTTCTTACATGGCACAGTATTTATTTTTCCCATGGATTTGTTGTTTGCCCCAAAGATTTCAATTTGGGCAACAGAAAAAGCTGTGCTAGTGTTTAGTTGATAGCAGACTTTTTTTTTTCCCTTTCTGATACATTTTTTATTATAGGGTTGCTTATGATGGCAAACTACTGAACTCTGTGAACTGGTGGTTGTTTAGAGTTTTACATTTTCATTTCAGTCTTTTAGTTATCAGAGTTGTCCCACTTGCCTTGTCTTTTAGATCTCCTGATTCATCTCAACAGTAACTGGAACTGAAAGTGGGGAGGGATCAAAACTTAGCACATTCTGGCAGTAGAAGTTTGTTTCTGGGGCAAGAGAGAACCGGGTTTGCAGTCAATATTGATCAAATTGGTATGATGTACCTGTGTGATAAAATGAGAAAAATAAATTGTTTTGGGGAGGTATTGATAAATTGATGTATGAATGTCCTAAAAAGTAACATGAAGAACTTCTGGTATTTCTAGTCATACATGACTAAGAAGTATTTAAGTAGGTTGAGGTTGTGTAAGAAATATTGAGCTTGCTCCTTTTGTTTCTTAGTTTTCAATTTTAATGTATTTTTTGATATATTTATGTGTCTCTCTACTGAGTTTCAGAGATCTATTGGTTTCTCAAACAAGAGACATTTTTATATTCCTTTAATGGAAAGAGTTAAGCAATTAAACTCTTCCGACCCTATTTAGGCAAGTTTTGCAAACAGCGTGTTTATTCATGACTCATGCTATTGTTTGAAATTGAGCTCCTCACACGAGGATGATTTAGTAATACCCTTAATTGTTTAAAAGGTCAGACCTTTTATTATGTAAACTTGTTTTTTGTTTTGGCAATAGACCTACTCTGCTTTTAGTGCACTAGAGCTCTTGATTACTGTCTTGTAAAAATACAGTAATCAATTCTGAGTTAAGTTGGATTGTAAGATTTCAATGTATTATACCAGATTCTTATTTGACATACGAGATTGCACGGACAGAGCTTTAGTGCTTCCAGTGATTGCATTTCCCAGCTGGTACAAATACTTTTGCAAGGCATGAAATCTGCTAGATACAGGTTGGCTCTGTAGGTAAGATAAATTAAACCTCTGCTGTGTTTCTGATTGCACTACTCAGCACAGTGCTGAGATCCTTGTGTGTCACGCAGGGTTTGTCTGGCTTGTTTTCAGCCCTTGGAGCTGCCCTGGTTCTTGCAATAAAAGGGAGTGGCAGGGTTGTCTGCATTGCTCTCTGAAAGGATTCCAGACAGCTACCAAACTGCTACTTACATAGATGCATTTTGTTAGTTAATATCCTTAGGATTACGTGTATTTACCAGAATACTGAATTTGCTTCAGCTTTGTAATGGATTAATTTTGCAGAGAAACCATCATAATGTTTCCTCTGAAAAAATCTGACACCCCCACAAATTTTAAACAGTTTCAGTATCTGGTGGTATGTCTTTTGTATGATATGGATACTTTATGCATACTTGAAGTATTGCTTCAGTAACAGTAATGGATGTTAAAAACAATAAATTTCTTAATAACTTAAAATATTGCATCCTTTACTTGTAAATTTTTGCATTTATTTCTTACAATACTTTCAAGTTTTACAGATAAGAGTAGACATGGAATTGTTGGTCTTGTTTCCACTTTGGAGGCTATATGTAAATTTACCTTAACAGCCTTGCTGCTAAAATGGGGACCTTTCTCTCCTGCAATGTTGTCAACAAATTTGTACAATTATGTTGTTTCTTCTCTTGGGGATGGTTGTATGGGAAGGCAAAATGGAACTTAATAAATTGAAGCTGACTCCTGCATCTGATTGCATATCAGTTAACTTTGCCAATGCAGCTTTCTGCTGTTTTGGGTGTCCCTTGAGTACAGCTGTTAAAGGGCACCATAAAATAAATGAGATGTTTCCTCTCTCATATTTTTAAAGGGCAAAATGAGAGTTCTAATGGCATTGCTTAAGAGCTGTAATGCTCAGTGTTTTCCAGCTCATTAGCCCAAGATTATACTTGCCAATTTAGATTCCTAGAATCATAGAATGGCCTGGGCTGGAAAAGACCTTGAAGTTCATCTCATTCCAGTCCCCACCATGGGCAGGGACACCTCCCACCAGACCAGGTTGCAACTTGGAGCACTTGGTAGTGAAGTCTGATGCAAAAATGTTGAGGACGTTGACCTTCTCCATGTGCTGGGTAACCAGGTCTTCCGTTTCCTTCCAGGGAGGGCCCATATTTTTCCTAGTATTCCGTTTATCATCAACAAATCCGAAGAAGCTATTTTTTGTTGCCCTTGATGTCCCTGGTCAAGTTGAATTCTTTCAAGGCTTTAGCTTTCCTAACCTGATCCCTAGCTGCTCAGACAGTCTCTCTGTATTAAGTAAAGGAGGAAATAAAACGGAAATTATACCATTCCATGAAACCACCTGATTTCCCTCCTGTCACTGAATTCATGTGATGCATTGGTGACCCTGATACCAAAGGCAGTTTTTGCCAAATGCACAGACTGTGTGGCTATTTTACCTAAAACTTTGAAGCTGAAACTATGTTGGTTTGAAAAGGTCCGCCCTCAAGTGCCAAAACCTGACCAGTGTGGGAGTTGGTATTTGTGAAAGCGTAAATTTAGATAGTTTCCTTCCACACAGTCCTGGGATTTGGTACTCGAGTAGTCACCTGACCTAATGGGGGTTTGCCTTCAGTGTCTTGTTTGGTCACACAAAACTTCAGTTTCTGAATCTTGCACAAAAGATCACTCAAATCAGTGCTGTGGCTGAACTAAGCAGGCTTGCGTTTTGCCTGCCTGTAGGCTCCCATGCCTGCTTTGCCTTCCCACATTTACATAGTGAATTTGGTCAGGGAACTGATCCAGTTAAAACTAAGACTGTGAATCTATAAGGAGATGAACCTCTCTAATGGGGGAGCAATAAGATGAAATCCCTCTATCTTGAGAGGGGTTTTCTGATTCTTAAATTGTGTCATTAGGCCTTGTCAAACTATAATATAACATTTTCTTTTCTCTTCCTGACTGATTTGATTGATCTTCCAGCCACCCAGATGGATGCAGTGGCACAAGGAAAATGTGCTATGGGAAGTGGAAATGATCAGGGACGTAAGGGCAACGCTGTTTTAAAATCCTGGTTACAACACTGGTAAAATTGCTGGATTTCCAGTGGTCTTCATGGAATTATACTGAATAATGAGACTGCCACAGTTACATCTTGAGACTGTTTTGTTTTTCCACATTATTGTGGAAAAAAAAAAGTTACAGAGGTCTTAAATCCTTAACACTTGGAAAGTAACTGGGTGTTGTTAGCAATAGCGTGGCCAGTGGACCAAGGAAAAGGATTATTCTGCTCTGTTCAACCCATATGAGACAGCATTTAGGATGCTGTGTCCAGCTTTGGGCTGAGTGGTACAAGAAAGGCACTGACATTCCTTGCCAAGCCCAGTGGAGGGTCACCAAGGTTGTTACAAGGCTGAACCATGTGATGTGCGGAGAGTTTGAGAGATCTTGGTTAGCTCAGCCTGAATAAGAGAGGGCAAAAGGGAGCACTTAACTGCTATGGCATCTCCTGCCTTGGAGGCCGTAGAGAGGATGGAACTAGGCTCTTGTCAGAGCTGCACAGGGATTGCAGGGGAAACAGTAAACACAAGTTGAAAAGTGGGAAATTCTGATTAGCTATAAGGATAAAAACCTATAAGGTGAGGTTTGCCAGGCATTGAGACAGGACCCCAAAGAGGCTGTGAAATGTCCGATCTTTGAAGAGGTTTGGAACTCTGCTGGTTAAGTCCTGGAGCCACTTGGTGTAACTGGACCTGCTTTGTGCAGGAGGTTGGGTTACATGACCCCCTGAGGTTGCAATCTCTGTGATTCCATGAAGAATTTAGTTTGAAATTTGAAGATAGGTAAACATTATCATATGAGATCGTGCTTAATTGCCATTAATTACGGAGATGGAATCACATTCAGTTTGTGCCTCTTTTCAGGTTTTACTCTGTAGTCCATGAAAGCCAAAGAAATGGTACCCAAAGTTACCCCTGTTGTCCAGTTCATGTCACTAGGACATAGCTTAGAGTAGGTGTTGGTTATTCCTGTATTCTCATTTAATTTAACCTGCAAATGGTTTTTTGTTTTTAGTAGGTACACTAAAATCTGTAAACCATTAGGGCAATAAATAAGCACAGCTGACAAATGTTAACAAGAATTAATCTGTAAAGAATAATCCAGAAAAACTATTAATACATAGTTGATAAATGTTTAATTACCTATTATTGGACTCTGAAAGGGACACTGTCTCTGAAGTAAGCCTTGGTAAAATGAGTGTTCAGTGAAATGGCTGTAAATACAGTGCTGCTGCAGTTATTACCAGAATTTAAGCGGGTCATTAGTTGGCAATTCAAATAGTTAAGAATAAATAACTCAAAGTTTTGAATTGCTTAATTTTACACTTAGTAGTAGTTGGTCTCAGCTTTCCTTCTGGGGCCAAATTCCATGATTCTCCTCCCTTCAGGAGAAGGCAGGAGAATCATAGAATTTTTATTAATCAGAAGTAATAATTCTGCAGTTATAAATTCAAAATTCTACCCCTAATATATACAGCTTTAATTCCTCCATTGTTCTTTTCTGTTTGACTAAATGTTTCTGAATGCTTTGCTTTTATCAGACAGTGTACAACTATTATATAGTGATTTCTGTCTGTGGTTTATTAGCTAAGTTTGACTTAGCTTAGCTTGTCTGGTCCACATATCCACCACAAACAAAATTGCAAAAACCTCACCACCCTTGAAAATTAAAAACATCCTGAAAAAGGAAATCATCCTAAGAGTAGAAATCTACTTCAACAGAGACAATTATACTACTGAACTACTAGAGTATTGCCTTTGCTGCAGTGGGGATCAGTTAATGTAAGAAATAAATGAGTTTAAAATAACTTTTAATAATGTTCTGTGTTTTGAGAAAATGAGATATATTTTTAAAATTCATAATATTACATGCATAGAAATTATTTATATATTGATATCTTAATACTAGATTTGATACATAAAATCATGTGGTTATTTTAGTAATGTTGGACTATAAAAGTTAGTAAAGCATATTAGGTAATATTTAAGCACTAAATGTTTAGCACCTTTTAATAAGGTGTCAGACTCTTAATTACATTGGTACACAGTCCAAGGAAACAACTTTGTTTTTTTTTTACCAAACTCTGTATCTTGTATCTTTTATCTTTGGGATTTGTAATACCATTGTGATGTGGCTTGTAAAAGTGTTTAGAGGTTTTAAAGAGCAAAGCTTAGCACGCAGGTTTCATTATTGATAAACATTAAAGTTTTAAGATCCAACAGGAAATACTATGTATTCTTAGGATTATAATCTTTGCTAGTCTGCATGGTCATAAATTATAAATGTCTCCTGAAATATTGATCAATTCCATTAGAATCAGAAGGCCTTGTGAGTATTGGGCTACAGGTTGATACCATCACTACATTAGCTTAAAGCGAATATCAGTGTCATTCACAAAGCTCAAATTCAATCTTGATGCACATGTGGTTTGTTATGAGAAAGGTATTGGGAAGAAATATTACACAGTGCAAAAGCCCTTTCCACTGGGCTTTGTTTGAAAACACAGCAATTTTTATTTCAATAGCTTAACTGTTTATTTAGGCTAATTGCTGTTAATGTTCTAAAACCAAACTGCACAGGTGCCAAACAAATTTTAGGTGTATAAAGAAATGTTATCAAGTGCTTTCTGATGTATTCGATTGGGAAGGAATAAGTGCAATTATTTTAGATAATTTCAAGAGGTGCACATACCTCTTAAAAACGAAACATTATGAGAAGTCTGCACTTAAAAAGGGTCTGAAATTTATTTAATCTTTCAGTAAAGAGCTAGCTCAATCAGACGAGTTTAGTTTTACCAAATGTGTAATTGCATAGCTTAATATCTCATGCCAAGTCACAGACAACTTGTTAATTTTTTTACAATTAATTACTTGTGAGAAAACTTTTTTTTTCAAGAAAACATATTGGAAAGTTTATTATGCTTAGTTAATTTAGGATACTAAACCCCTGCTTTTCCATTGCAAAAGAGTGGCTGTAGTTGTCAGTCTTTGCATGTAATCTCTTATATGCCAAAAATTTTTATAGCTGCTTGAAGAATGGTTGTTAGTTCTGCAAATATATAAAGAAACAGAATTCCTTTCATCTTCTTTCCTTGGTGTTTATTGAGGCATGGGGTCTTGAGAACTGAACTCTTTAGAGATAACCGATTTGGATAGACTGGATAGACTCTGGGCATTGAGGAGGCCTGAGATGCACAGTTTAAACTAAGAGTATATAAAATAACATCTGCTAGTTTATCTACTTCTGCTGCAGGCAGGTTATTCCACAAGTTCTAATATCTGTAATGTATTACTGACAAGTTTCCTACAACAGGGTTGTGTTGCTGTTGATTCTTGGTGATAAAAGATATATTTAAAAATGATAAGATAGGCTTGTTATCCAACTTTTTGTAAACTTGTTTTCTGCCAAATCATACTAAATAAAAAAATGCTATAGAGTACAATTTTCAGATCCTTTTGGATTAGATATTTCATGAAATAAAATGTGTGAAATCAGATTAAAATTGGGATATTATGTTGTATAGTTTGCTTAAAAAAAAGTCTATTGCCAATTGTAGACTGGACTGATAGATTGAATGTGTCAGTGACAAACAGTCTTGCACTGTGTCTTGAAGAGATTTAAAAAACCTTTCTTATAGTTGTATACGTAAAAATTGTACAATATTTTTGACTCTCGTGTTTCATACTTTAAATTTTCTCTGAAGGATACTGCAGAACTTGTAACTATAAGGAATGAGACTCCAGGCAGAGCTGGTGAGTTCAGGAGTGGATAAGTAGTGGAGTTGATCAGGGCATTAATTTTGGAACTGTTCCAGACAAGGAAGCTTGAATGCCTGTGGAGGAGCCTTGGGGACAGTTGCATATTGAGGGAAACCTTGCTTTGATCAAGTTTTGTGTATATTTAAATTCTTCAAGTTCCAACCTGATCTTATCTCTGGAAGGTTATTCCTTCCTTTTCTTTGCCTTTAGACCTTAATTTCTTTGGCATTGCTAGATACTAGGCTTCTTTTCAGTGTCCTGGAGGTATGTACAATTGAAAAGAATTACATGAGTAGCCAAGAGCCAGAGCCTACATTTGGTTTAGATTTACATTAGATTTAAAAGGAAACAGAATTCAAATGCAAATACTTTGCAAATACTCTTCGAAGATGGAATTGACTGGTGCTCTTGATAATTTGAAACTGGGAAGGTTTGCTAATATTAATTTACATTCTTCAATTCATTCACAAATTATGTCCTTGCGTTTAATTCATACAGGTGTCTAGCATTTCTAGTAATCATTATATGTTATAATTTAGTTTGTTGTAAATGAAAAACACCTCTCAGTGAGTTCTGCAAGAATTTCACAAACTCTGGATGTGCTTTCCTGACGTGAGGGAGAGAAAACAAATTATTGCCTGTGTTTTTTACTTGTCTTGTTTCAGTAACAGTGGTTCTACCTATTTTTGATTAATGTGGTAAATGAAGTGTGCCAGTATCCAGTATGCTAATTATAATGATGGCTTTGTTTTCAAGTGTTTTCCTCTGATACACTTGGAAGAGAAGTATAGAGAGATGCCTATGCAGATGGGAAGAGGGGAACTTGAGTATCAGGTCTGAATCTGATGTGCTGAGGGGCATGTATTCCTGCTCTCTGAAGTGCTTTGTTAAAATGCAAAGAGGTGATACTAGGTAGATTAAAAAAGAAACCCCAAACATTGTGAGAGATTGCAATGGTACTTGCTGTCTGCAATTCTCTCTGTAACTCCTCTCAGTTTGCAGCAGTATGCCCTTACTTAGTAATCCTGTGCTCAGATTTTAATAACTAAAATTGATCAGAGGTGATTGGACAGATCCACTCCTCCAATAAAACAGTTGTAAAAGACCATGTCCTTTAAAGTAGTTTTCACGCTTTTATTTTACCTGCTGCTGGAAAAGTTACTTTATGGGGCAACATTTAAAGAAAAACGTGAATGGCAAAATCCCTGCTTCTTGTCTTTATGTGGAGATGGAAACTGTGCTCCCTAGGGAGGGAAAAGGAATATTTGTAGGATTTTTAATCAGTCAACTTCCTTGCCTCAGATGTCTTCTGGAATCTGTGTTTCCCAGACTTCCTTCAAAAAATGGTCTGTTATTTGTCTAAAAGAAGAATGCTGCTTTAAAGACTTTCAACTCTACACCAGTTTCAGCTATGAATGGAATTAGGAATAGGGTTTGCTTTGCAGCTTTATTGGTACAAAGGCTTCCTTCCGCATTTGGTTCTTGCATAATGGAGAGGGACACAGACTTGCATCCCCTTCTCTGTCCTTGTAGGAAGAATTTTTTTTTTTTTTTTGAAGTGGGAAGGGAAGGACACAATATTATGCAGCACAAAAATTTCACTTGGGGCTCTTCCTAGCAAATTTAATGAAAACCAGGAAGGCCTGAAAATTCATTTGAAATGTATTTAGAGTAAAAGCCAGAACAATTAGATATAAATGCTGGGTGGAGTGGTTATTCAATATATTGACTTTTTAATTGCTGGCTGTTATCCAGGTGGAGTTAGCTGTTAAACTTCCTTTGGTTTAATTACTTTAATTGTAGTAAGTGCTTAATTCTGCCCAGTACAGTGCCTGACTCCCTAGTTATTTTTCACAGTCTCATTTTTTTTTACAAATGAGTGGTGTCAAGTATTTATCATTACCAAAAAGCCAGTAGATTTTTTCCCCAAAGTTTTAAAGTAGCAAACTATAGAAATTGTTTAGCTTTTGTGAGTGGGAAATATTATTTAAATTTGAGAAAGGACAATTCAGTAATTCAGTTTACTGTTCTCACTTTGAATTTTAGATGTGCTTTGGGCTTTACTGCTCTAAATTAGAAATTTTTTTATTATTATTGGTATTTTTTCATGATTGGTGAGGTTTAGAGGTACAAAAGATGCCTTTAGATTTCTTTGTTTATGGATATGTTTGCCTACTGGCTTCCTTGAGTATGTTTTTGCATTTATGTTGGGTCCTTGGTTAAAAGATTCTTTTAACCAAGAATTAGTTTTTTTTTTTGTTTCTTTTATAACATCTAAATTAATGAAGGCTGAAATAATAAAAGAGAAATCAGAATAATGCTTTCTGGTGCAAGGTGTGTGCACTTGTGCTTGGGTCTTTTGTGTCTGTTGCAGTTGTGAACTGGAAGGACGAGTCATACCCTTACAGTAAGGCTGAATTTAAGCAGATTTGCTCAAATAATGGGAGTTGTTCCTCTTGCCTGTCAGGCATCTGACTGAGCTGCTTGTATCAGCTCTGCATGTTAGTAAAGGATCTCAGGAACCACATCTGTCTCTCCCTCATGACCTAAAAGTGATCCTGCACTTAACTGCTCAAAGTTTGTCATCTGAATCAAACCCCAGATACCAACAGTGTGTGCACACATGTGTGCACGTGATCTATATGTTGAGGTAGAACTGCTGGGATGGCAAGGCTTTCAAATTGCCAGAATAAAACAGATCATTACTGAATATTACCCAGAAATACTATTTGTGCAGAGTTCAAAGCACTGATGATCTTTGATAACTTCTTACAAAACTTGAATATATTGTCTCATATATTGAGTTGTTCTTGTCACTATCTTACATGGGAATTTCCTGAAGTTTAAGGTTACCCTTCTTCAAAATATCTGACAGTCATAGAGTGGCTCTCTATGTTGGATAAATAAGTGCACAGTAATTTCTGAAGTTAACTATAGCTACCTGTATTGATGGTTATTTAAAATGACAGAACTCATCGAAACTGGTCTTAGTGCTAGGATTTTAATAAGTGCTTACAAGACCAATGTGCACTGGTTGTGGCTGGCATAGAGTTAATTTTCTTCACAGTAGCTGCTCTGGGGCTATGTGTGAGCTGCTGTGTGGTGCCTAGTTGCTGACTGGGTTTAAAGCTCAACAGTCTGTGGTTCTGCTCTCACAAATACAGTTTTCTACAACACTGAGGTAAGGTTAGAGCCTGGGAGAAAACATTTTTTATTTCAATTTTTTAACCTATTTCAATTTTTTAACCAAAAACTTGCTCAGGTTTAATAAAACTAAGTTATTTGGAAAAGCCTCACGAATAAATAGCCTAGCAGCTAAATGAGAGTGAACAAATTTGGGAATAGGTCTACTAGGAACACGTTTTCTTCAGTGCTTTGGTGGGAAAAGGGCAGTTTCCTGATATTCTTTGAGTTTCCCCTGGCCTATAATCTAGTTGATTACCAGCTTGACCAGATATCTTGTTGCTGTGTGCTCTGAAGAGATAACGCTAAAGACCATGTAGCTGTAAAAGTGGATGGAACGAAATGGGAATTAGAGAGGGAGATGGTTTAAAAAAAGAATAAATTAATTGAAGGTATGAGTTCAGCTACATATGTGTGGTATTCCTGTAAAGTTAACTGAAAGACCGTGTCAGTGTTGCTGCCATAGTTCTGCTCTTCCAGTACAGAGACTGGAATCCTGACCTGAAGTGGGAGGGAACATGGTCTTCTCAGTCATCTGACTTGCACAACGCCGGGTGTGAGGCTGGGGCTGCCTGGCTCATCTGTGTCCTGTATCACAACTCCTGTACGGATTAGGTAGATCCTGTCCAGCCAAGATGGAGCGGAGAAGATAAAGATTCCTTTGTAAACAAACCTCTCCAAGCAAATAACCTGCTGGCTTCATGCTTCTGTCATTGAAGGTCGATTGATTTTGTTTGATCAATGTCTTTTAAAATCCTAATGTTGGTTTTTTTTCCATATTCTTTTTAGATTGGAGCATATGATCAACAAATATGGGAAAAGTCAGTAGAGCAAAGAGAAATAAAGGTAATAATACAGCATTTCAACATTTGTTTCTTTTGGTGGTTGTGTGCACTCATGTAATTTACATTGTATGTGGTGGTATTTAATAGTGGTAAAGTAAAACTAGACTTCTGGAGTGTAACCAAATGTAACTAGTATACTATGCTCTATTTATTTTACATAATTAATAACTCTGCAGCATTTAGTGTGATACACATTTTTGTATCTCAGTACATTTTTTTTTTCTTTTCACTTATCTTAAGCCAGGACTTAGTTGTTTTATTACCTCTGTCTTTTCACTTTTCTTTGTGATGAATTCTAATGTCAGTTATCTGAGCTCTCTTTGCTTTCAGTTAGTTACCTTATACCTGCAGTTTACTTTTCCTCCTTTATGATGCTGTCATTGTTTTGTACAGTTTATTAGACTGGTAAGTACCTCAGGCTTTGTTTCTCTGAACAAGCAAGTTAACAGTGTTCTGTGCATTTTGGTTTAACTAACAGTGCCATCAGTGTCTGCCACATTGCTAAATTGCTTTGGAGAAAATTGATCCTATATAAGATAGTTCTATGGGTTGTATATTATGTCACACTCCGTGGTGTTAATTCAGTTAACGTTTTCTCGCAATTAACCTTTTTTTGCTCAAACACTGCATGCAAGAAGTATGGTACTGCTGCACAAATTTCAACATGTTGCTAATACTTAACATCAGTAAAAGGTGCATTGCTTCAGTTTCCCTGGAGGTGTTTTTTTTTCCTGCCCCAGTCCTTAAATAGCTAAATAAAACATGCAGGGGGACATGCTTGCCTTCTGTGGAAACTGTTACTGACCTGAGCTACAGAGTTCCCTGGTTTCTGTACAGAAATAAACACATTAAGTCAGACCCAATGGTTTTTCAGCCCTGTGGCTGAGCCCGAGGGTGCCTGAAGGGTCCTTCCCATGGTCATGAAAGCCAGTCACAGCTATGACAGGAGTTCTTGTAACTGCTGTGTAATAGCACATCATTCAAATAATTATTGCAAATATTGCCCTGTGCTTAATCTATATCCATCTCATTTGGCTCAGGAGTACAATAACTAACAAACTACTGATGGTGTCTGTATCAGTTTGCATTGACTGAGTTTCGTGCAGTACAGATAACAGTGAGGCACACGGCCAAGTTTAGGTATTGCACATTAGTGCTTTAATCTCAAAGCTCCTACAGTACTTTGATATTTATGAATATATCTAATATATGTGTATATTATATAATATTATAATAATTTATAAACTAACTTTACTAAAAATCTGAAAACTTCTTATTTTTAGTAGAAAATCTGTTTCTCTTACTATAAACTGATAATTTATTTAGGACTATAATAGAGTCTATTAAGACTAATTTTAAAATTTGTGTAAAAGGACTTTTACAATAATAGCACCTACGTTTAAGTATTTTTAATTTAAACTTTTTTTTTCCTCTTACTTAACTGAAATGTGTTTGGTGCTGAATAGAAATTATATGAACCAACTGGATAGATCTGAGCATTATGAAACGCTATGAATATTTTTTAAAAAAACCTTAGTTTGAAACACTGCTGTTTTCCATATATATATTACAGACATTTGTGATGCATTGAGAGAGTGGAGAAATTGCATCTGCATAAATGGAATTCTTTCACTGTGTGTGGCAAAAAGTACAAGAACCAACTCAGTGTAGTCTTTGGACACTGAAAACATTTGCAGTTTGACTAATGGAATTTTTAAGGAATGAGTCACCATTTCTTTTCCCATGAAAGTTGCATCAAGTTATACACTTGACTTATTTTTTTCAGAATTCTTTCTTTAAAATGAAAACATAATTTTAGCCACAGTGGTACATTTTTCCAAGGATTATATGTATTTTTCCAGGGGATTATTTCTTCTAAGAGGCACATCTTTATTTAGACTTCCAAGAAAGATCTTGTGGCCTGTAAGCACTAATACATTTCAAAATTATTATGTCATTCAGCATTTTCTTTTTAAACTTCAGATCTTTTTATGAAATGGAATGGCTCACTTATGCAAAATTTCACAAGAATCTGTAGCTGATTCTAGATTATAATTTCCAATTATAATTATGGGCTTCTTTTCTCATTCTGCATAAAGTTCCTGCAGTTTTGGGACTGCTGTTCTCTAAAAATTTTGCATACTAAGGTCTTTGCAATGCCTAAGTCTACAGTACAACTGGTTTCTGTATTGGTCATTCTCAGAGTGCATTTTTGTCCGTCCCATGATTCAGTTTTGTGTATTAATTTTGTTTTGTTTCAAGCAAACTCCCATTTTTCTAATAGACACATCAGGTAATGACTACATATCTAGCTCATTGTAAACAGTTTGATTTTTTAATTTTATCTTTATTTCAGCATGAAAATAAATCCAGTTGAATTTTGATGTGAGAAATACTTTGAGCTGCACTCAGTTGAACATTTCGCTTGATATTGTTTGTATAAAGATTAACATTTCCAGATTTCACTGATCTGTCTCTCATTGATAATAATTTCATTTTTATGCTTTCATCTATATTTAATGTTTACATTTAAGTAATAAGTGTTTTTACATGTGGATGAAATAGGGCAGTGGTAGAAATGTACAGTTTGCCACTGAATGTAACTGCTTTTTGAATGAAAACAGTTAAATTACTTTCATAACATTTCCATTTGTATCCTAAATATTTTTTGAAATATTTTATTTTACTCTGCATGAATTGTACTCTGTGGTTTCCTTATTGGCTAATGTGACCAAGAGTCTAATCTAAAGGGAGCAGAATAAACTCACAACTGTCTCTGAGACTTGAGTGTACAGCATCACATTTTAGCATTAAAAGCAAACTTGAAAGCTTTGCAAGAGAGTTTGGCTCTTCAGTGATGGAAGATGCTGTTTCTAAAAGACAAATTAAGCTTGCTTTTCTTCCTACTGCTTTCCTATTGTGTGGGATTTTTTCCCCTCCTTTTAATTGGCTAATTTATACTCACTATGAAGAAAAAATTCAAAACTTGTCTAGAATTTGGATTTCTGAGAGCTTGCTGATTAGTGGCTCCAGCATTGCAACATGATTTGCTGTCTAGGTTTGGAATTAAGGAGTTGCAATGTAAGCATTTTGTGAAGTTTTGTTAGACATCTAAGGAGAAAAGAGATTCAGGAATGTAATTTGTTCCAAAAGTTCTGAAAACCTAATAGACATGTATTACTAATTCTTGCAAGTGTGTACATACTTTGTCTGCATAATGCCAAGCTATGGGGGATGAGTTCTCAGTGTGTAGCTGTGTTTGTGAAACTGCCTCATGGGTCAGTAATTGGTTGGGTTTTGTTTAGATTGTAGAGTGTTTAAAAGGCATCTATTGTGCATTGTTCCTTGGAATGTTTAATTTCTAGTACTTTAAATCTATGAAGTTGACATATTTGTCTGAATTTTCAGTAGCAGTGTAGGTTAAATACAATTACTGACCACATAGATATTTTTGTCTTTTTTAATGTGTGTCATCTGCATGAATGTGTTTTGATAGTATTTGTCTTTTGCAGGGTTTGAGAAACAAACCAAAGAAAACAGGGCATGTGAAACCAGACCTAATAGATGTTGATCTTGTAAGAGGTAGGTCTGAGCTAGAAAAAGCTGCATTTCTCAGTATAAAAATAACAACCATCCTGTGTCTTATAACAAGAGTGTATTAGTAAGTTTAAAATAACCCCAAGCAAACCAAAACACAGCAACCCTATATAACCCTTCTCTGAAGTGGGTGGATAGGAAATATTGAAGTCTAGATTAAACTGAAGGCTTAGGAATTTGATCTAAATTTTGCTGTATAGAGTTAGATTTTGAAAAAAAACCAAAACTTGTGCATTATCATGGATAAACATTTTAAAATTTTTAGTTCAGAAATCTCCAATTGCCAGGCACTCAAACTTCTTCCAAACCTTCTGACATCTAGAGGAAAGGTTACGTTGAAGTTTCTGCAGAATAGAAATTGTACAGGCCATGACTGTTTCTTGCCTGTTTTAAATAACAAAATAGCAATAGAAGGTTAGATAATATAAGATTTTTCATCCCTTAACTGTCCTATAGTAAGTCTGTGCAATCTGAGCTGCTTTTCCCCTGCATCCCTTAGTGAGTCCCACCTGCCCAGACAGCATCTCCTTCTCCTCTGAGAGGTGACTTGGAGAGCTATTCCCAGAGACTCGTTGTGAATGTTTCACACTTGGACAGTGGGGTCGATGGCTCTTCTGGGACAGCCCTGGGAGGGGCCTGGTCATGGTGTTCGTTCCATGGTTTGGATTTCCACCTGCTTTTTTGCCTCTGTCCTAATCTGGGCGTGGGGATATGGGCCTGAGATGAGCTGATGGTTCCAATGATGGGTCCAGAAAAACCCCAAAAGGGTATTACTTGGGCTCCCCCTCCTGTCATTATCTCTTTTAACATCTATGGGTGTGCAGTATTACAATATAACCTTTTAAAAATGGGAATGTGAGAGAAAGAAACAAAATCAAATAACATTTGAGCTTTAAAGAAACTAAGAAACAGGGGTAGACCACTTCAGTATGATGATGTAAGTGAATAGCATTTAAATGACTGCTCTGCATGGGTGTCTAAGTTGGCATTAAAGCAATTTCAGTGCTGACAGTGTTTTACCTGTGGCAGCACGGAGCTCACTAATACCAGTTCTGCTGGTAAACAAGGTGGGGATGGCATAGAAGCATGCAGTAGTTGCCATTTCCAGTTAATAACTTGGCATAATTTAAGTCACATCCCCATTAAGTAAATGTTACACATTTTCTAGCTGGGAATTTGCAGGAAGAAAAAGAAATGGAGAGAAAGGACATTTGAATGAGAGAGATGAAAAATGGTGTGGAAGGAGAGACAAAAATATTCTTTGGGTGGCTTCCCTGCTCCTGAGGCTAGTCCTCAGTTGGACAGATCTACTTCAATGCTTCTCAACCTTATTCCATTTTCCCAAATGACATGGCTGGAGCCATTTACAGATGTTGATATTTTAGATCCCTTTGCTGTGTTGGAAAGGGCTCTGCTGTGCGTGCATTTACATGTAGTTTTCATATGACTTCTTATTGTTTAATAACAAGTTTCTGATACCTCTATGAAAAAACAATTTTTAGTAATTTATTTAAAAATAATTTTGACGTAGTAAGAAATGCCAATGCTTTATTATTCAAACATTCCAAAATACAGGTATTTTTGGAAATTCCTGATAATGGCAGCCAAGAGGGCACCAACAATTTATGCCAATTTTGGATGGAGGAGATAATTACTTAAAGGAGCAATTATTAAACAATAAATCTCGTACTTCCACCATTTCACTATCTTAACTACTCTACTAGAGTAGAGTTTTTGTATAACTAGAGTTTTTTTATTAGCCATAAGAATGAAATAAATCTAAATTTCTTTTTTTTTTTTTTTAAGGATCTGCTTTTGCTAAAGCAAAACCTGAAAGTCCTTGGACATCTTTGACCCGCAAAGGAATCGTGAGAGTTGTTTTCTTTCCGTTCTTCTTCAGGTGGTGGCTACAAGTGACATCACGGGTCATTTTTTTCTGGCTGCTTGTTCTTTACCTTCTCCAAGGTAGAGTTGGATTACAGCATCAGCTTCAACTGAATGCCTTATTTTAATTGTATGGAAGCTGCAGTATGCTGCTTGGTTCATGTTATGCTGTTAAGGTTCATTCCAATATTTTCTGTCTCTTCATTAACATTTCTTTTACATATATATTAGGGACAAAATGAAAAATTTAAGGATCTCCTCATAGACTGTCTTCAGCATTTAACACACATTAATTTGTCACCTCTGTGTATAATTTAGGTTTTCAGGCCTATCTAATTTAGTTCAGGACTGAGCAATATTGAAGAAACCTTTGGCTTAGGGAGTGTATCTTGCCTTCAATTTTTGGCGTGTCTGGTTCTTGTGCAGATCAAGAGCTCTGATCAAGAAATAAGCAAGGCCAAGCCTGCCAAGGTGTGTGCAGCTTGTGCAGCCTCGTAGGATGATCTGATGGACCAGTTTCCAGTTGTCCTTCCACATGTTATTTTGTTACATGAGAGGCAGTGACCTTCTAGCTTACTTCAGTCTGACCTCAGCTGTGCTCCTGAATGACTGGCAAATGAGGGACTTACTGTCCTCTGTGCTTCTGCTGTTTTCCTACTGCAATGGGGAGACTATGCATCTTAATTTTATGTTTCCTAGATTATAGAAGGGCTATTGGGAAACTGTTAACAAACAGAATGGAGTTCACAACTTTTCGGATGTTCAGTATTGAGTTCGAGCAATCTGACTTTGTGATTCTCTTAAATATATGTAATATATAAGAAGAAAACTAGAAAGGAAGAAATGTAATGGAGTGAGTCAGTATCTAAAAGGGTGAAGAATAAGTGTTTCAGAAGTATGTACAACAGAAATGGAACAGAAGGTTAATGAAAGTTGGGAGCAATTTAAGTACCCTGAGAAGCTAAATGACTAATAGATTTTCCACTGAAATCAATTAAGATACAATATTACATTTTTAATTTTTGCCATCTGTCCTTTCAGTTGTGAATCACTATATCATTTGGAAATTTTAATTAAAAAAGATAGGGACTTTAAAAAAAAAAATGACCGTACCTCATGTGGTGATGTTAGCAGCCATAAAATTATTTTCATAGTGCCATTGCCTCAAGACCTGAAATACTGGCAAATATTCATGTGGCCTCTTATCAAAAGTCCTTCTTATCCTCATTTCTGAAATTGGTTCGTAAGAAGTATTGTTGCATACATTAGCATTTGTCTATACTACAGTAAGAGATGTCATAGTGTTAATAATTTTAATCTCATTTATAGTAATATAGGTAGTAAAAGACAGAAATTGTAGTTAGTTACTATGTCATAGGTGTCTTATTCTAAGAAACAGTAATTTTTTATGTTCCTATTGGGAAATTTATTTTAAAAATTTGTGGAGTTTTCATAAGACTCTAAATGTAGCAAAATAGTAAGACAATGCAGATTCTGAGTGCAAGCAAGTTTTTAGGACATTAATTACAGAGCTATCTTATAATTAACGCTTTACCCCATCAGATTTCTTGAGATCTGTGATTTACTAAGTTATGGTTGGAATGCATCAGTTCCCTAGCCCATAACATGATGAAGTACTTCTGATATTTCTGAGGTTGTGAATTAACAAATAAAATAATTCGTTGTATTCCATATCACTCTATGAACTATTTTAAATACTTGATATCTAAACTGTGCTGAATTAGCTGTAGAGTTTTTGATAGTTTTTGAAATAAATTATAAGAACATGGAAATGAAATTAAATTGACAGATTTACTTATTGGAAACTATTTAAAACACACTCCATCCCACCCCCCCAAGCACTGTGCTCAGTTACTAATTTTTACAAGACTGGTAAGGCAGCACCAAAACGTCAAGAATCTATGATGGAAATGTAAGAAAAGAAATTTCAAATTCCAGTAGCCATAATTCTACCCTGAATCTGGATTTTTGTATTGTAGCTTGGACTTTCTGTCATCATGACAGATTCTCACTGACATTGTTGTAAAATGGTCTGATTTTATTTTGTTTATATATGTTTAGTTAAATTATTTTCTTTAATTATGAAGTGTTTTCTATAGATTTATGAACTGCGTTACTGCTTTAAAATTGATTAGGTTTAAGAGGATACTTGCTAGCATTTATGTAAGTCTGTAGAAAAAGCTCTTTCCTTGGCTGTACATTTAAACTCCAGGTTTATTTGCATTGGTTTCCTTTAGTGTAAAGTGATTAGCAGAATGTGTGATAAGAGAACTACAGACAAATGTTTTTTGTTCAAGGTCACAGAACAGGCCAGTGACTTAAGGAAGAAGTAAAACCTTTTTTCTTGTGACTCCTTATCTATCTAATATGTAATACTACTTCATTTTTACTTTTAAAATGTTTTTATATTCTAAAAATCAAGAGTGAAAGTACAATGTATATCTCTATCATGTATTTCTTAAGTATGAAGCAAGAAACTTTAGTAGTGATGTAATGGTTGTTTACTGTGGTGGTGAGATACATAAGTATGTATGCCTTTTTAAATTTGCTATTACAAGTATTTCAAAGCCTTAAATGCTCTAAAAATAAATGCTTGTTGGTCTTTGAAATGTATGATTGCTTTCTTTGAGACAGCTTTTTGCTCAGTGTGATATAATTTCATTTGTGTTTGTTTCACAAAATAAACCACTGTGTTTTAGGAAAGTGGAAGTCCAAATACTATAAATATGTAAAGAAATAAGTAAAAGTGCTGTGAGAAATCCTGTTCTGGCCACTCCTACCTACCTGTTGGTAGGACCAATTCTTGGATAACCTGAAGGAGAGCATATTTACACACTGGGCACAAAGAAATTCTTGGATTTCCCTCCCCTTCCACTGAAAAGATCAGGAGATTGGTAACATTTTCCTAAATCTGTGTGAAACGTTGTGGTGGGAGTCCCCAGTCTACAGATTCCTGTCTTCTGGAACATGATTTCTTCTAGACAGCTCTGCTTTGCTAAATGTCTATTAAGTAGCAGTAGTGAAGTTTAAAATTATTTTGTGTAGACCTACTCCTGCAAATCATTTCATATGGATCTGTGGAGCTCTGTGTTCTCAGAAGAATATGTTTATCCTAATTTTATGGTAGGATTCAAAATTGGCTACTTCTTTACACTTTTACCTCATGAAGCTAATGTATGTGTGAGAACCTAGATAAGCTCATTTAGAAAGAGACAACATTATCTGTACCTTTTCCTATCTGTACTTTTTTTTAATATTTTTTAATAAGTTGGATTTCTCATAGATGCATACTGTCTTTCTGAGAAACCTTATGCAGCAAAAACTTATTCCACACCTAATAATAAAAGATACCCTGTGTGTTCTGTACAAGACTATTGTGCTTTAATTTAGGAAAAAGACTGAGGAGTAATTAGAAATAGTTTTTCCACAATCAAAATATTTCAGTTGTTTCATATGTTCATTATGTTTTTAATACTGGTTACCTTGTGAAAGATTAGTTAATGAAAAACACATTGAATCTCTTTTTAGTGGAGAACATCATGTCCAGGTGTCTGCTGTTAGGTGTGGCTTCATGTGATTTATTTTAGGTGTTTGAATGTGGCACGTAGCTTTGCATCTGGCTGCATTTTTTTCAATTAATTTCAGTAGAGAATTGGTGAAAACTGTTGAACTTATACCATGTATTTCTTGAGCTAGGAGTAGGTCTAAGTTATGGGACTTTCACTTCTTAGTAGTACAAGAACAAAACCAAGTTCTCATGGTACGTGCAGAAGGTAGGAACATATAATTGTTTCCCAGTTCTGTTTCTGAATTGTGTCTTGGAGTTTCTGTGCTTTTTGGTTTGGGCTTTTTTTTTTTGATAGCTTCTCTCAGCTGATTTATAGACACAGCACTCCAAGCCAGAGAGGCAGAGTGGCAAGGACATAGAATAAGCAGAAAAAGAGAGGGGTTGCCTCTCCTGCCTGCCCCACGCCTGGTGAATGTGTTCAGATTGACCTGGGGCCTGTAAAAATGTTTCTGGGTACAGGAGTGGCTCTGGGTACAGGAGAAAGAATAGCTGGATGGGTGTTGGCTGTATGTGGAAAGTGGTTATAGGGTTACAAAATTATTAGTTAGCGATGGAATTGGAAGCTCCTCCTTTTCCAACCACAAGTGCTAGTTAGAGTCCTGGTGACTTCAGCTGAACTAGCTCGTAGTTTACATGCTTTGTCTCTGATCTTTCCTCACTGCTAAAAAATATACACACAAGTATATGTGAAATATATACTTGGTTGCTCTTACGAGTGGCTATCTATCCAGATGGGCAATTTTGTCCCTTGACTGGAATATGGAGTTTAAAATACATTCTACTATACAGAGTTTCTAGTCTCAAGTCTCACTTAACTTGTTGGATTGTGCTGTGTCATTATAGGTGATCTAGAATTCCATTTGTTTAAGCTGCTTGTTGGGGTTTTCTCCTGCAAATGTTTCACTGTAGTTTAAAGTTGTTTCATGACAGATATAGCTTTCCAAATGCTTTTCCCCACCTTCATTCTGCCACCCATTTTTTGAGCAATACCTATAATATAGTGTGAAATTAGAGATGGGTATTAGGGCAGTAGGCAACTGTTTAAACTTCTATTGCTGCTGGTTTTTAGCAATTAGGATTTCTCTCTCAGAATTACATGAGGTGATTTAAATGCAGGTAAAGGGCTAACTGACTGGTTTTGGTTTTAACAAAAGCCATATAACGAGTTGGCCATTTCAGACATTTCAAATATTGAACTCAACTTCATTTCCCTTCTTTTCCAGTTGCTGCTGTAGTGCTATTCTATACAGCCCAAAGCCCACATAATATACCTCTGACTGAAGTCATTGGGCCGATATGGCTAATGTTGCTACTTGGGACTGTGCACTGTCAGATTGTTTCAACACGAACTCCTAAGCCACCTCCTAGCACAGGGGGTAAAAGAAGAAGGTATAGTCTGTGTTAAAGTACTTTATCATTTAGGATTGTTAAACTTCTGTAAAGAACATGCATGAAAAAAATGTAGGTGGTTACAGTCTCTGCTTTGCAAGAGATGAGAAATTAGTGCTCTGTTTTTATTTGAAACTTTAAAATGGGTGCTTAACTGTGCTCTTTAACTTTTATGCATTGGCTAATTTATGCATAATTTTATTTGAATTTTAATGCATTGAATCTGAATTTTTGCCTCAAAACAGTTTCTATCTGAATAGTGGTAGAGTGACAATTTTTATATTACTGCAAATTTAGTTTTATAACTATGCAATACTGTCCAATGATCTGTGGGAAGCATACATTAAAGGTGATGCTCTCTGAAGTGCAGAACCTTTCTTCCAAGCACTTCACTGACTGTGGTTTGCCACTGTGAGTTGTCCCATTAAAATGGGAAACCCTGCAGTAGTGAATTTTGTAGTCTAAGCCTCTGATAATGAAGTGAAATTTATTTTGTGTTTAAGTGTTATGATAATGTGCAATGTTTAGTTTTATTAAATGGAATTTATAAAATTTATACGATAAAACTTTAGCAAAATACTTTTGAAATCTTGCTTGTTTTTGCATGCTTAAACTGCTGAACACATTACAGAACTAGCAAATTGCACTTACAAAGCTACTTTCCAATTTTAATCTCTTTTGATGAAGGAAATTAAGGAAAGCAGCACATTTGGAAGTACATAGGGAAGGAGATGGCTCTAGTACCACAGATAACACACAGGAGGGAACAGTGCAGAGCTACGGTACAAGCACCTCTTGCAGTATTGGCGCTGTCTTCAGAGATATCTGGCATGCTGCTTTCTTTTTATCAGGGTTTGTATTTATTTAAGGCTACGTATGTGTTAGAGATGCACTATCCCTTTTCTAAATAAGTAAACGTTGATGTAATGATTAAACTTCTGTTGATCTAGTTTTTTGCTCTTAATAGCAAACTCATCTCAGTATTTGAAAATGTACTAATTGTTGTTTCTTGACTTTTGCAAGTGCTGATGCAATAATTTTGAAAAAATATGGAATTATCATAGAATAATTTGTGTTGGAAGGAACCTTAAAGATCATCTGGTTCTATCCCCCCTGCCATGTTCGGGGACATCTTCCACTGGACCAAGTTCAAAGCCCCATTCATCCTGGCCTTGCACACTTCCAGGAATGGGGTATCCACAGCTTTGCTGGGCAACCTGTTCCAGTGCCTCAGCACCCCCACAGTAAATAATTTTTTCCTTATATCTAAACCTGCCCTCTTTCAGTTTGAAGCCATTACCACTTGTCCTGTCTCTACATGCCCTTTTAAAAAGTCCCTCTCCAGCTCTCTTGTAGCCCCCTTTAGGACTGGAAGGTGCTA
Organism: Corapipo altera; assembly: GCF_003945725.1. Lineage (NCBI taxonomy): Eukaryota > Metazoa > Chordata > Aves > Passeriformes > Pipridae > Corapipo > Corapipo altera. The sequence continues at coordinate 11,203,991 of NW_020884881.1, forward strand.
TAAGATCTCCCCAGAACCTTCTGTTCTCTGGGCTGAACAAACCCAACTGTCCCAGCCTGTCTTCATAGGACAGGTGCTCCAGCCCTCTGATCATCTTCTTGTCTCTCCTCTGGACTTGCTCCAACAGATTGATGTCCTTCTCACGTTGAGGGCCCCAGAGCTTAGCACAGTACTCCAGGTGGGATCTTACGAGAGTGAGGTAGAGAATTAACTTTCATTTAATTAGGAGTACTCTGTGTGGGCTATCAGGAACAAACCAGCTCAGTTTCTCAGTTCAACTCTTCAGTTTTACTTTATTACATTAGCTGCTTATTACTCGGAAAGAATGCTTATTGAACTCTGTCACTGTCATCAAATCACACACTTTTTCTGAAGGAAAAGCTTTCAGGATTCAAATGGGCACAGTGTTTAGTTTATAAATAAATGTAGAAGATATGTTTTGTTATGATTAGAAGAAATACCTAAACCTGTTGGATTCCAGAGCTGTCTTGGAAAGGATCAATTTGCTGATGTAGTGCTCTGGGCAATTAAAAAGTTTTTTAAAAAAACCAAACATTCTATAGCAGTATGTGTTCAAGATATGCTATACATGCAGTATTTTGAGTGCTATGTGTCAGCATGTATTAAAAAGTGAAAATATGCCCATGAAGTAGTGTGAAATTGAGAAAAGGGATACTGCAAAGTTATTACATTGATGTTTTGTTGTGCATGCTGCATCTTAAATATGGCAACACTAATATGTCTTTCATACCTGTGATATGTGCTCTTAACCACTGGGAAAACTTATGTTATGTTACATAAGTTATATAAGTTATTTATAAGATATTCTGGGAATATCTACTTGAAACCTTGAAGAAGTTTTAACAATGTTTTAAAATATTGCAAGAGGAGAGTTAACTTGACTTTTTCCTGTGTAGATTAATCTAGCTTTGATAAACCGTAGGTCACATGTAGGTCACATGGCTGTTCTTCAGGTCTGAATGCATTACTTTGTAAATTTTTAAATGTTTTCCATTCATTGAAGATACTGATCTTCAATAAGAAGAGAAGTGTTGGAAGATTCATTTTTTCCATACCTTTCCTCCTATTGGGCTCAGACGGTTTTCAGTTGAGAAGGGCTGTGTGGAACTTACTCTAAAGACTTGTTTAAACCATTTAATGAGGGGTAGTGTGTATATATATATAGATGTTAAGCCTCCATGATTACTACTTAGCATATACAGTATCTTCAAAGGATAAAAGAGCACAGAGTGACTGAGAATGCTGTAAATAGCCCTTAGTCCTTTGTCACCTCTTCAGTTGCAGAGGCACAGTTGTTTGTATGTCTGGAACCATACAAACCATATGAGGAACTTGTCCTGTTGAAAAAATAACCTCTTTTTCAACCATGCAGTTCAGTTTCTTCGTGTAATTTTTTTCATGGTAATGCAAACAGCTTTGTCAGCAGTGTGGGATGGCAGAGTGGGGCTGGGAGTGAGGAAGCAAGAGCACAGTGTGGAGTACATTGACCACTTGGTAATGTTGCTTAAAGAATGTCTTAGGAAACCTCAGTGCAAGGTAGCTTCACAGTGATGTCTGTCCTGTTTCCTAAGACATATCTGGGAGCTCTTTAGATAAGCACATTAGACTGTCTCATTAGTGTTTAGTTACAGCAGTTTTTCACATATATTAAGGTTTGACATACATTTTCTGGAGTTTTAAATATAGGTTATAAATACATGATTTCAAAATTAACCTCAGAAATTATGTTCTCTGGTTTAGGGCAGGAGCCTCTGTACTTAGATCATTTGCCTACACTCAGGTCATTGCTAATCTGGAACTGTGTATTCAATAAATATCCTTTTGAATGGAAGAACTCAGTCTGACTGATAAAATATAATTATGTGCCTTAATCTAGCACAGTGGCAGTTTAGAAAATACTGATTAGTTTCACTGGAAAAGAAGGCAATATCCAAACAGGTGATTTATTCAGAAGGTAATACTGATTTGGGACTTTGCTCTGTGTCCTTACTCCAGTGGAAATCTTATAAATTCTCTAAAAGTTTCACAATGGGAACAGGGAGGAGAGTTTTTGTGACCAACCCCAATGGTAATACACTGGAATAGAGTACTTGACAGTGAAAATCTAAAGTCTTCCAGAAATTTGATTTAAATCTTCCTTAGTATTTTCTCTAGCTAATGCATAAATAAGACTAAAAGTCATTCTTGACTTAGATGTTGCACATGTTCAGACCTTTTAAGACCTTGGATTTATTCATGGCATTGTCTGTCTTGCTCTAAATACTTTTAGTTCTAGCATAAAACTGTAAAAGTTGATTGATGATGTATGTATATATAGTAATTCTAGGAAACTATACATTTCTGTCTGCTAGGGAAAAACTTTTTTTTTTTTGGTGTGGTTTTTTTTTTAAATTTTTGTTTGTTTTTTAGCACAATATAGTGCATAAAAGTCTAATTTTAAGCCTAAATGTATATTTTTCTGGCTTGAGGCTTACACTTAAACTTAGGGATTCTTACAAAAGATAACTGGCTTTTATGTTAGAAGCAAATAAAGACTTCAGACAAGCTACCTGTTTTTCAGAATGAGCCTTAATTGATATCAGACGGGTAGTATTCCTCTTGTGATTTTAGCACTTAAACATTGCTGGAGTAGTGAAATCCCGTCTGAACAAACTGTTCATACATGTCTAAGTTCTTTCTTTTATCTGTTCTTATTCAACTGTTTGAGGCTACTTCTTCCTAGTAGCTTTAAAGTTTTTTATAAAATGTATAAAAACTTCTCAAGTCAAACTTGGAATAGTCTTGTTAATCCGCTCCTGTTGTGGAGGAAGTGTGTCTGCATGTGTGTGTGCATGTGATGTGAACTGTGTTTGCTTTTGCACTGTTAAAAAGAAATTTTTAAATAGTGCTGGAAGTATATTTAATGAATTACAAGTTTGCTGCTCTGGATTCCTCCTTATTGCAGATAATTTAATATTAGTGCTACTTCCTTGGTACTCACAACTGACCTTATTGAAACTTTTACAGTGGGTTGCCACTTAAAGGACAGTACTTGCTTTATTCCAAACATGGAAAAGCAAAGTTTTCCATTCAATAATAACTGGAGCTTTCCCTATCTTCAGTTGTCTTATCTTTGTTAACTTGGCTAAACAGTGGCATTAAGGAATGGCACAGAAATAAAGTTCTAATGTGTTTACTGGTGATAGCTTGACCTTTTTGTCCAAAGCCTCAGTAATGTTTTAGATTATCTTAATGGACCTAGAAAATTCAAGCTCCTTATGTGAGCTCTCACATTGACAGTCTGCAAACAGGAGGCTCACTGACTGATCTCCAGCACACCACACATGCTAAAGCATGTGCTGGCTCTTTACTTTTGTAAGCTTATAATAAAACTTAATCCATGCAAATATATAGTAGCTGCAGAAAGTGTTTCTGATGGTTTTGTATTCTTTTAGAAATTAAGTTGGCCAAGAATTCTGGGAGTAGGTCAGAGAATACTAGGTGAGTTCCATAGCTTCACATAAGAGAAGTGGAGCAGCAGTTCCTTTGCTTTAAAAGAAATAAAAATGTTAGATTTTTTCTAGTCAGGGGTGAGGAAACGAGATTAAAGATGGGAAAGGAAGATGAAATGCCGTGGTAACATTGTCCCTTCTTTTCATTATTTTGTCTGCATTCCAACAACAGAATTGGTCCTTTTTGGTTTCTTTTCCATTTTATCCAGCTCTTCCTAATGAATTTTTGTGTTCAGGACTCCCCTTTATGTGTAGGATACCTTATCTTGGAAGGAATGTGAGGCGACTATCCAAATTCTCCCAATTTGTTTGATGTACATACTAAAGAGGAATTTAATCTTCTACTGTGTAATCCAAGCCCTCACAGAATGCCTCAGTCCTTAAAGAGAAAGGCAATACATATTCCCTCATAGGAGCACAAGATCAACTGGAAAGATTCTTGGTAGTTCTATGATCTATGCCCAGTGTTCCGCTTGTAATAAAAATAAAAAATTCTGGAAGCTTTATTTATAACACTCTCCTCTTCCTCTCTCCCCCCTGCTTCCCCACCAAGCATTCTGAGAATCTAACAAGGAAAATCTAATTTATTTTAAGAATACAGAAACTTAATCGAAGACTAAAAGTAGGTAGCAAGCTGTTATTCCTTTTCATTCCTTCATCCACTGCACTTTCTAGTTTGAAAGTGTAATCATCCAAATGTTTGCTTTGAGAAAGCCTTTTTCTTACGTTAGTCTTGCTGCTACATCTATTGACTAGTAAAGGGCCTTGGTTCTAGAGGATGTTATGGAAGACTTTTCACCATTATAAGTAGTCTTAAGATTTTATGCTTTGAAAAAAGGTTTAATTATTGTGTTTGTAAGATATATTTAAAGATGTGACTGAGGTGTTACAGGATAATACAGAAAAAGGTAAATCCCCTTCTGTTTAGCAGAGTTGTCAATAAGCAAAGTATATTTAAAACAACAAAAAATGTCTGTGTATAGAGTAATAAAAGGCATGTTTGCAGCTTCAGGAAATCGCATGCTTGCTTTGAATTAATAATTCTTAAAGCAACTTCTATCATACCTCTTTTCTCGTTAAGATGGAATAGAGGTTTGTGGTTCTTCTATTGCCGAAGTTGCTGTGAAAGTTTTAGTTTTAAAAAATATATTTCCTTTTCTCTTCTTTCAGTAGATAATGGTGGACATTTCATTCACACACTCTGACAGTTTATACTTTCCTAAAATTGTTACAAAATAATGAGTATTATTTAGAAGATTAAATAGTTACAAATACTGCATCAAATGTTAACGTTGTTTGTTTGTGGTCATCTTAGTAGTAGAACAGGATCTGAGAGTAATAAACAGGACTTAGACTGGGAAATAATTGAGAGAATAATTAATTTAATACATGTATTTGTTTTAACTATAGGTCTAAGAAAGCAAAAAACTCAATAGATAAATCCACAGAGACTGATAATGGCTACGTGTCCCTTGATGGGAAAAAGACAGGTAAAGGCAATGAAGAATGTGTGCAGGCCCACGAGCGTCGCTGTGAAGTGATCAGGCCAGAAGAGACAGGGTGGAGCACTTCGACAGCGAGAGAGGTCTTCGGCAATCACAGTCATCACAAAGTAAGTGTGCTTGTTGCTTTCGAAGGAAGATTATTAATTTGTCAAATGATGATGAAGTCAGAATGAAAGTGATGAAGGTTCATCTCAGAGCAAAAACTTCACTTTGTTCCTCTGCAGGAGGTGCTTTCTCAGCAGTGATAGCAAGGTTCAGTTGTCTTATCAGTTCCAAGCATTTTACATTCTTCACAAAATTCATCAAATCAAGGACTTTTAAGAAAAAGGATTTTTAAACAGTTTTAAATTTCTTTGATAGAATGGATGAGATGTTTCTATGCTGAACTTGCTTTGTGAGAAGACCCACATTAAAGAGAAATTGGCAGAGACTAGAATAGGGTCCTTTCTTCTCATCTCTTCCTCTGAAGAAAATCAAAACATTTCAGTGTCAGTGCAAAACACAGTAGAGAAGACATCCCAGACTGTTCTGCCTGTCCCTATTTCTGTCTGCAACTCAGCTGTCAAAAAGGGGAAATGTCCTGCCCTTGAAGCATCTCGGAAAATGGAGTTTGTCATGGAAGAGAGAATGATGTTGCAGGGGGAGGAAGGGTTTGTTGTATTCACAGAGAGCAACTTTGCTATTTTTGTCCTTTTTGTGTTTCATTGATGACAGGAAGACTCTGAAGGAAACTCTACAAGGTCCTTTCTGGTGATCTCATAACAAATGAGAATATACAAAAAAACTTTTCACAGTTGATCTTTTTGCTGCCCTTTTTCTTTCTGTTACTTTCTGTTACTAAGGGCTACTTTAACTTTAGTTTAAAATCAGGGAAATGAGAAGTGAAATAAATATGTGATCTCAGGATGCAATCTGTAGCACCTTATCCTTGGGAGAAGAGGTAAATGTTAGTTTTGTACTGTGTGTGTTGATAATTCTGTGTTAGAGTGTCTGCTATCACAGTTTTGTTAGGGTTTTTTTGGTATGGGGTTTTTTGGGTTTTGTTTGTTTGTTATAATTTTTTTCCCCAATGTAAATACATTTCCTCTAAGCCTTTCTTGCTAGGTTCAATTGAGAAAAAAACACATCTAAAATAAGAATGTTGGAATTTTTCTTGGGTATAATATAAACTAGCCCTTCATTTGAAAAATGTTTATTTTGATGTTACAATTTCTGTTTCATAATGCTAATGGTACCAATTAATTTTGACACTTGAAAATACGTTAATATCTGGTTTAACTGAGCTGAGATACTAAAGGTGTAGAAAGAAGTTTGATTTCAGTAGTTGAGAACAAGGCTTAGTCTGTATGACTGTAAGTCTTACTAGTATTGTGTTTCTTGCACCAGGATACTCACAGGATTGTGACAAACTTATCAGATGAAGTTTCCAGTGAGGAAGGGCCTGAAACTGGATATTCTTTACGTCGCAATGTGGAACGCACTTCTAGTGATTGTACGCTTCGAAACAGGAAATCTCACCATTACAAGAAACATTATCCTCTGGAGGTATGTTCATTTCTAATGCTTCTTGTCTGTAAATTGTTAAAACTTCTTGACTTCTTAGTGAATAAATATGTTTTCCTCAAACTTTTTTTTCTCCTGTACTGGATTTTAGTAGTCTGTTATATGGAAGTCACGTTGATGGGGGACAGATTTTTTTGTTTTTGTTTAATGACAGTGTTTTGAAATTAAGAGGTTTTAATTTAGTTTGTTTGAGCTTCATCCTATTTTCCAATTTGTTATAAGGAGCCTAAAATATGTTCTGTACATCTTGCCTCAGGTTATGGCAACTCTGTTACTGTCTCTTGACACTGGTTATCTCCTCTAGAAATTTGCTTTGTTACAGAAACAGTAGTAATTGACAATATACAAATTTTCATCATGCTGCTGCTCCTGTTTCTTTCCATTTAGTTTGTATTTTGGATTCACTGGCTTTCTTGTGGAGAAGTCTGATTTACTCTGAGTTTTCATTCGCTCATGTTTGTTGAAACAATTTAAAATATTGTCATGAAGTCTTAACGAAATTGTTAATGCATAAAGATTCAGAAATTTCAAGAGACTTCATGCCATCATGAAGAGGGGAGTTAATAGATTCCATATTAGCAGAGTCCTTAACTGTAAGGACTCAGACATTGAAAGAGAAAGGGATATCCTATTGTGGTTTTATTTGTTTATTTATTTATTTAAAAAATTATGCTCTTTTTTGCTAATGGTATGCAACTTAACAGATATACAGAACACTTTAAAGGCTGTATTGCTGTTTTTTCACTAAGACTGTGACCAAAGAGTGTAAAGAATAAAATCAGCTCTGACAAAAGTCTACTGCCAGGTGGGTTTGATAGGCAGAGCCTCATGAGCAGGCTCTCTACTTGATATAAGAAATATCTCCTTGGAAGGGTTCAGATATTACTTTCTCTGATCACAACTGCAAAGCCTTGATGCTTTGCATAGGAAACTTTACTAAATGATCTTATCTTCTTTCACTTATTTCTCACAGACTTTGGTTAAAAAGATCCAGAAGGCTTATTGATTTGAGTGTTTAATGCCTTTTGCATGTGTGGTTTAGGATAATTGAGCAGGTTGATACTTGGAACTGTTTGTTTCATATTACAGAAGATGTCTCTTGACTGTATCCTTGTGCAGCTGTAGTGCTTGACAAGAGGAAGCAGAAAGACACTGTTACAGTTGATTTTTTCTTTTCTTAGCTTAAATATATTTTCTCTTGCATAGAGTACTTCAGAGGTAGGGAAGACTGTGCAGATACCTTCAGAAACCAAAGAGACAAAATTCGCTCCATGTGTAGGTCTGGCAGTACTTTTTCACCCTGTTCCCCATTTACTGATCTGACTGATGCCATGAAAGAGGAAGCCTTTCTTTGTTGTTCCCAACTCGCCTCCCCCACACAATTACAAAGGAAATGAAACAATAGTTTTAGATTCAGTGAAAGCTTTCTTTGTATTAAAAAAAAAATAAATTAGTGAAGTCAGTGGATATACTCTCAGATTCTGTCCTGCATTTTCTTTTACCTTCATGTTTACTTGTCAACTTAATTGTTGTTTGAACAAGGTCTTTTTAATGTTCTTACTTTATTAACTTCAGCCCTCAGTGGTATCCAGTAGTGACTACTTTCTATAAATACTTAATTTTTAATCTTTAAGAAAAAAGTAGTTCAGACTTCTTCTGCATTGATGTTATCCCTCACTTTGTAAAATGAGAGAGTTCAGACCAAATTTTTCTAAATATTTATTTACAAAATTTTTTACATAAAATACATAGTTTTCAGAGAGATTGAAGACCATTTCTTTAGATAGTAATGCATTACGAATCATAAGTTGTGCCAGGGGAGATGTAGGTTAGATATTAGAAAGAATTTCTTTACAGAGAGGGTAATCAGACATTGGAATGGGCTGCTCAGGGAAGTATTCTCTGTCCCTGGAGGTTTTTAAAAAGAGACTGGATGTGGCACTTAGTGCCATGGTCTAGCAACTGCAGTGGTAGTGGATCAAGGGTTGGACTTGATGATCTTGGAGGTCCTTTCCAACCCAGCTGATTCTATGATTCTATGATAATAAGTTAGTATGTCTGTCGAAACATTGCTTAGTTTTTTTTTTCAGTGTAAAAAATTGTGTATGTTCTCAAGAAAAATTAGTAGAAAGAAGTAAATTTTGTGTTAAGAGGGAATGGAAATTACCAGAGGATGGTAATGAGTAGGCTGGTATTGCTTTTAATACTTCATCTCTGTGTTGTAGGAAATGGATTCTGCTTATTATGGAAAGTAGTTAAAAACTCCCTATTCTTGTCCTGAAGACAACTATAGATTATTTCATGTGTATGCACTGGGAGATTTGAATGTCCCATACTTAATATTTTTCTTTCTTTATCTAACATCTGGGTAAACTTTGAGTTTAATAAGGCATACTTGTTTCTCAAGTGCAGATTATTTAAAATAATTAAAATTTTGTATGACTATGCAGACTATGCACATAACTGGCATTAGCTATGTGTACCCTTTCCTCTCTACCTGATGCATTACTGTCTGCAAACAAACTCACTCTGAGAAGATATGTAAGTAGTAACAATGTGATTTTAGGAGACTTTGAGAGTCAATTCTTCAGAAGTTTGAGACATAGCTGGAAACTTGATAGTTGCTGTTAAATTCTAAACTAATGAGTTCTAAAAATCTGTAAAGTTGTTATTTCCTTTTAATAGTTAGTATGATTCGATTCTTCTTTGTGTGATCCTCTCCTCAACAAAGCAGGAGTCATGGATTGTTGTTTTTTTGTACAGTGTCTTAAAATGTGCAACCTCTTAGACACATCTTCAATAAACATCTAAATCTTTCTGGTGAGAAAGATGTTGGATTGGAACATAAAAAACCCAGACAAACACAGGTTAACTAATTTGAACTTTATAACTGTTCTGCCAAGAAACGGTGTAGAATAAAAATGCTGCGTTAATTCCAATGCAAATTTCAGTTTCAGGATACACCTAAATCTGGTACAAGCTGCAGTTCTCGGTGTTCAAGCTCCAGGCAGGATTCTGAGAGTGCGAGGCCGGAGTCGGAAACCGAAGATGTGCTGTGGGAGGACCTGTTGCACTGTGCAGAGTGTCACTCCTCCTGTACCAGTGAGACAGATGTGGAAAGCCCTCAAGTGAATCCATGTGTGAAGAAAGAATACAGAGATGACCCCTTTCATCAGGTTGGTATCTGCCAATTTTGATTTTTTTTTTTTACACTACACACAAGTTCAGAATTTTCCATTTTATCACATGTCACAGGAGGCCTGGGAGAAAGAATTCTATAACAGAAAGTAACAAAGCCAAAGTGATTTGATAGAATTAAAACAAGGAAAATTTGATTTCTCCTACTCAGTAATTAATTTGTCAAATGAAGAGGATATGACAATATGCAAAAATTCGAAAACTTATAGAATATTTGAGCGTTTGAATCTTAGTTCTAGTTCATGTTTGGGTGGGTTTTTTTTCTGGTTTGGGGTTTTGTTTTGTTTCTTTGAGGTTTTTCTTTGTTTTCTCTGTTTGTTTTTTGTTGCTTTGGTCTTGGATGGGATCTCCCCCCGCCTCTTTTTTTCTCTAGTGGAATTACTTTTTTGTAAGCACTTATCAGACATCTTTCTGGTTTTTTATGTATAAATATATATATAGAAAAATCAAACAGAAAGATGACATACACAGTATCTAATGTTATATATATGTATTTATATGATGTCACATGTATACTATATATACCTAATTCTATTTACTTATTTTTTTTTGCCTGAAAGCTAATAATTTAATTTCCCTTCTTTAATGGTATTCTGTAGCAGCATATAGACAGTAATTTCTGAAAATTTGGTGTTTGTTTGGATAGCAGTTCAGTTGTTATATGTCTTAGGCTAATGTTGGACAGAATGCATTATTAATACTCAATCATTAACAATCAAGTTTTAGTCTTCATTTCATGAAAACTGTTCATATGTGCCGTTCAGTGCCAGTTTTATTTGTAGTACATCTCATCTTTAATTACATGGCTAATTTAAACCATTTAAGTAAAGAGATGGAGAGAATGTGAAATATCCTTCTGGGTTAACAAGTCATATATATGGGCAGTGCATCATCAGAACTAAGGAATGTCATGCAAGGGACGATGTTAATGCTACTGAGGAAAAGAATTTCAAAAGACAGGTTCTTCACTCATAGCCGGAATTGAAAATGATGTATTTGTTGGTTTTAAAAAGTTGGGCTCCCCAAAGCCAAGCCTTCCCTCCATCCCCCCAACAAAAAAAATCCCCCAAAACCAAAAGAGATAACAGTTTGAATTTCATGCAGTCTTTGCTTTTTTGATTTATTTTTAGTTCTTCTTGCTTGCATTGCATAAAACACAAAAGTGTAAGCCTTGAAATACTGAGTTGAATTGCAGCGTGTATATTGACTTGGGTTTTCTGCGGTTGAAGGTTTTTCTGTTTGATTGCAGATTTTGAATTTTTGAGATTCAGCTCCTGGTGTTGATACTCCCTCTAGAGGAAGACCTTGGGAATCTGTGGCTAAGAAAGTCCTGCAAAAAATATTTGCATTGTTTAAATAATATAAAAAATTTTATTTCATCCAATGGAAATAAAAGGGGAGATAATCGAGCACTTAGCAGAATACAAAGATTTCAGATAAACACTGATAAAGCAAGCAATAAAATAAAAATAAAATAAAGGTTTACTTTTAATCAGTGATAAGTTAAAATTAAAAAATAATATCATGCCCTTTTCCCAGCCAGCACCACCACTTTCAGTAGTGTGTGATGCACATAGTGCCAGGTGACTAAAGCTGAGAGCAATTTTAATCACCTGAATGGGATAGAAGTGAGACAGGGCTGAGGAGAGTCAAGAAATGGCCTCAGCAGAACTTGTCACCTCAACATTTCTCATATCCTTCAATTTTCACTTGTTCTGTGGTTAGAAAAAAAGGTCCCTCAGCAATAAGTGCATTCAGTAGGTTGGCCTGGGATTGCTTGGCTCTTGGAGCAGCGTGTATTGATTAGACACCTACCTCTGAGTCTGAGAGCTCTGAGTCTTCCCAAATATAGTTTGCATATGGGGGGTCTTTATTCCTAACAAGGATTGTAAAGTACACAAATATTAATAAGAGCAAATAGAAAAAAAAATGTTTTCCTTGGGCTCAACCTGAGAAGAATACTTTGCAGAATGTTAGGGGAAGAATAATAATAATTTAAAAATCCATTAAACATGGCAGAATTAAGGATGACTTATAAGTAGATCCTTGTTTTCATATTTCTCTCTTCTTTGATATTTTTGAATGAAAAAAAGCCAATAAATCCTTAAATCACAGTAACTCATCACTGTTAGAAAATAGAGTTTGGAGGAGAGACCCCTGTACTCACAACTGTTTCTTGGAAAAGAAGTGGATGATTTTGAGGAATGATGTTAATATATAGTGGGAAGAAATGCTATATAGCAATATTTGACAGTCTAAAGCATGTTTTTTTGTCAGTGTGTTGCTGACGAAGGTGTATTGACATGACAATAGATTTTTCACTCTGATGGAATATTTTCCTTATCTTTCCCAGAGTCATTTACCTTGGATCCACACTTTGAATCCAGGGCTAGAAAAAATAAGTGCAATTGTATGGGAGGGTAATGACTGCAAGAAAGCAGATATGTCTGTACTTGAAATCAGTGGTATGATAATGAACAGGGTGAGTATTTGTTTAACTTTATGCAAATATTGTATTTAGATGTCTAAGCGCTACCAAAAATAAGCTTATGGTTGGTGTTTTCTCTTTTTTTGTTGTTGTTTTGGTTTGCTTTGCTCTGCTTGGTTGTGGGTTTTTTTATTTGTTTGTTTGGGTTTTTGTTGTAAAGTATCTGTTATTCTCATTATCGTTCTATGTCTTATATCACTGATTTACTTGTAATTAGCAGATAAAAGAATTACCAGAGTGTTGGGTAATTCTTTGCATTGTTAGGTACTTGCTAACACAGCCACCCTTTCTTATTGTTACAAAGCAATGCTGTGAATATTTGTATTCATCTCCTTGATTCTGATGATCAGTTGATGTGTTGGGTTAGGAATAAACAGATCTGAGTATTTGGATGCTAAAGTTAGGATTGGAAAAAAAAGCTTTCCTCTTTAAGAAGCAAACATCTAAGAGGATCAGTGGGATATCTCACTAGTCCTCCCTCTTTTTCCTAGTACTCCTTTTCAGAAAACAGTTGGACAAGCTTTAAATTGATGTCATGCTCTTATTCAATATAGACCATATTTTGTAGGGTTGGACATAAAATTCTTGCAGAGCTTAACTCTGCCTAGTTCTGGCAAGTTGATACTTAGCATCCCAAACTTGTTAAAAAGCAATGTATTCACAAACCTAGTTCTGATCTCTACCTGACTCATAAACTTCACAGGTTTGGGGACAATCCACAGCAGAAGTAAACTTAGCAAAGCCATAGCCAGCACAGCAGAACCCCAGTCATGTCTGCACTGTAAACATTTTGATTCCATTAAAAAGCTTACAACTTAAAACCAGAACACAAGTAGGAGCAACATACAGGATCTAAGCAGGACAGTCTTATTGGTGCACTTTGCTAATTCAGTGTTCAATGAATTTTCAGTACAGGAACATGCACCAGATTTTATTTACAATGTTATGTTGTTGGGTTTTTAAATTGTTTGTCCTGGTTCCTGTACAGTAAGTGCTCTTAGAGGACTTCCTTTTTTTTAACAGTAAAGTATGAAGATGCTTGGTTGAAGTTTTCATATAACTTATCAGATTATAAAGTGTTCTTTGTGATAAGACAGAAACATTAATATTTTATTTATTGAATTAGTACCAAATTCATTCCAAACTTAAAAATATGCCTTGTTTTCTTTTGGTTTTAGGTGAACAGCTATATACCAGGAATTGGTTATCAGATTTTTGGAAATGTCATATCTTTAATCTTGGGATTAACGCCCTTTGTCTTTCGACTTTCCCAAGCTAAAGACTTAGAACAACTAGCTACACATTCTGCTGCTGAACTCTGCATGACTGCATTTGGATCAGATGGAGACATTCTGGTTCTCTCAATGGTTATTATAAGTTTCGTGGTCCGTGTGTCTCTAGTGTGGATTTTCTTTTTCTTGCTATGTGTAGCAGAGAGGACGTATAAACAGGTACGAACAGCAAACCAAGAGGCTTCATCCGAAGCAAAGCAAAGCTTGATGTTTGCATTTTTTGACTTTTTGGATATTTTAAACTTGTTTTCTTCAGCACCCTATGATTCATAGATCAGTGATGACAAATACTTCAGTGGGCTTGCAGTTTAGATGATTCAGTTGCAATGGACTGAAGTCTCTGTACCTAAACATATTTTTTCCTGGAGAGCATTTCAGAGGGATAACTGGCTGAATGCATTAACCCAATGCTTAGTCATGTCCCACTTTGTCTCAGTCTTCCACAAGCAGAAGGAGCTTCAATAAAAGAACTCTATAAATTTGCCGTTTGTTCTACCAGTGCGTTTCGTTCAAAACCTTTAATTCATAGAATGGTTTGGGTTGGAAGGGACCTTAAAGACCATCTTGTTCCAACCCCCCTGCCATGGGCAGGGACACCTTCCACTAGACCAGGTTACTCAAAACCCTATCCATTCTGGCTGAGAACACTTCCAGGGGTGGGGCATCCAAAATGGTTCCATTCAGACCCTGTCCAAGAGCCCTGCCTGCTTTGTTGTTAGGTTGTTTCTGTGGCTGGAGATCATGACAGCTCTGTCTGAACTAATACACCTGTTCTTCTGTTGCTTGTTATTGCAATTTAAACTTTTAAGAGAGCAACGTTATTAGCTGCAGAATATAGACACTTATTGGTCTGCAAAAGAAAATTTTTTTATACTTGCTGTTCTTAAATTGTGGTCAAAATATGTGATGTAATACAGTAAAATAGAATTAACCTACTTCTAATAATTATAATTGCTGTTGAAAGTAACTCCTGTGATACAGATGCTCGCTAATGTAAATAATGGGCAGATTTGAGTTTTTTTTGCCAAAATTTTAAAAGCTTAGCGGCTCTGTTGTCTAAAATTTGAAGAGAGGAACTCGAAGTGTAGCTAAATTTTATCATTAGAATATGGAGACTTTTAAAAGGTTTAGTGTATTTCCTCGTTTTAATAATATACTGCACTTATTTCTGCTTTATATTAACATATTTTAATTTACACTGGTACACTGTACATTAGTTTGACATATTATGCGAAGCCTTTTCTCCATTTGTTTTTTTTTAATACCCCTGAAAATCAATTAACAGTTAATTTTTTTTTTCTTCTCTGCAGAGGCTACTCTTTGCCAAACTTTTTGGTCATCTAACATCTGCCAGAAGGGCAAGAAAATCGGAGGTTCCTCACTTCCGTTTGAAGAAAGTACAGAATATAAAAATGTGGCTTTCTCTCAGGTCCTATCTAAAGGTAAAATAATGTATATTTTTGCTTTAATAAAATTTTAATACATTTTAAAAATTTTAAAACAACGTGTATTTATGCTTTAACATAAAATATCTCCTATACTAATAATGGAAGATTGGTATTCTAGTCTGAGTATATATATCTCCTGTGCACTTACTATTGGTGCATGTCTCCCATATATGCTTCATTTTAGTGACCCTGCACCAGCAGTGTCTGCAGATTGTGAGAAAGTAAATGTCTGATCTTCACCTTGGAATAAAGTCTGAATGTATTCAGAGTTGGAGTCTTGTCTTAGTACTGCTAGCAGAAAAGTCTCTGGGCTGAGTATGTTGGGTGAAAACTGAACACTTGTAGTATAATATCGACAATATCTTATTGTAAGGGCCTCACTTTATTGTGTTATTAATCTTTATTAATCTGTAAAGCAAGACCATTTTTATATATATTTGTGCTGTGAGTGTATGTGCGCCAGGTGAAGCTACAAATTATGCCCATGTATTATTCGTAAGACATTTTGATCCCTGAAATCTGCTATCAGTAGTTTTTAGAAGTAGGAAAAGGTTTATGAAAACATTAAGGAGTGTGGAGACTGGAGACTGTGGAAAGGGGAATTATAAGCAAGC
This sequence comes from Corapipo altera, assembly GCF_003945725.1. NCBI lineage: Eukaryota > Metazoa > Chordata > Aves > Passeriformes > Pipridae > Corapipo > Corapipo altera. Next base: position 11,219,611 of record NW_020884881.1, read on the forward strand.
AAAATTTTTATTGCAAAATAAAATCTTAAATTTGAAAGATGCATCATTTTAAGAGGAATTGAGGTGATTAATTTACATCACCCCCTTGAGTTATGGAACTGTCTGTTAGAGATGTTGTAAAAAAGAGATGTTCTTTAAACTTTACATTTGAGACACATATCTTTTTCTTTGTAGTCTGTAGTGTTTTGCTGGTTGGGGTGAAAGGAGGATAACATCACTTGGATAATAGAATGTAGTTTTGATGAGTATGGTAGCATTGTTGGGGAGAGAATGTCTTGCCTTCTTTCCTCACAACCACATCTACATATTCCACTTTTTCTTATGACACCAGGAACATTTGTATAATAGTGTGGCTAACAAAAAAACAGTCAGTGGTCAGAGGCAGGTGCATAGGGAACTGATCCAACTGAGAAATAACCAGTCAAGAACAGTAATTTTGACCTCCATCTGTTACTTTACTTGGCTCACTGGGCAGCTCTGTAATGCCTGTGCCAGCACAGTGCAAGGAATGGAGACAAGCAGCTAAGGAGCAGGGCTGTCTTCTTGCAGTGGTACTGCTGGCACATACTGACAGAGCATTTGTCCAAAACACACCTGCATATTACCCTTCCTGTACATGTGTCCACCTGTGAAGATGTGAGCAGGAGTGTAGACATATTTCAAGTCTTGTGCAGGCCAAACACTCCAGCTCACTACAGAAGTACTGTGTGCATCCCTGCACTAGGAATTTGCACTTCAATTTTTTTCAATAGTTAAACTTCCTATCTTTTTCTCCAAGTTCCAAGGTTGTACCTTGCATGTATACACTTCCCATTCTTCTCACTTTTATACAGTGGCATGTCTGGAGAATAAAGTTGAGAAATAAATGTATGTGATAACTTGTGCAGGTTTCAGTGCAGCACTGGATGTCTAATTCTTTAACTAGAAAAAAAAAGAAAAAAAACTCAGTGGGTACAAACAACTCTTGTATGTCAAAAAGAGGCAAGTGGTGAAAAATACCAACCATATGAAGTCATATCTTGATATCCTGTTGTGATCTGGTGTCCAGAAACCTTTTGTTAGCACTGATTTGACACTCTGGATTGAAGCCCAGTACTGTGTCAAATTTATGTCGGGGAATGCTGCCTAAATAAAAGTTACTACACATCACGAAGGAGCCGACTGAACAAGTGGTGAAAAATTTCTTTTCTCACAGTTATCTTTCAATGCTTGCATCTGAATTCATCTCATGTGCCTTCAGGGGTATTCAATTGTATTGATATTATTGAGATCTAGTATGTTACATACAACTTAGATTGCCACATTGTGAGCCATGATGAAACACAGGTTCAAGATGTGATTCTAATTAGTTATGCCATTAGGTTTTCATTAACGTATCTGCATATCCTTTGTTTTCAGCGTCGAGGTCCTCAGCGCTCTGTGGATGTAATAGTTTCATCTGCCTTCTTACTGACTATCTCAGTTGTGTTTATCTGTTGTGCACAGGTGAGGAAAATTTGCTTGTATAGACACAGCCATGACTTAAATAGTTTTTAAAAAAATTTAAAGTGCCTTTTGCATAGTGATTTTTAGTAAACTAGAAGACCACAGTGAAAAACTAGTAATAGCTGTTACAGCTTTTCAGAAGATTGAGCTCCATTTTGTATTGTTCATTTAATTTAATGGATTATTTTTCTGTAATAGCTAAAGAAACTTATTTATAGCATAATTCCTAACATGACCTTGACAAATTAAGAGGCTGGGCAATCACCAGTGGTGTGGAGTTTAACAAGGGCAAGTGGTGGATTCTGCACCTGGAACAGTGTGATTCCTGGGGTTGTCCTGTGCAGGACCAGGAATTGGGCTCGATGATCCTTGTGAGTCCTTGCCAACTCAGGATATTCTATGATTCATTATTATTTTTTTAAATCTCTGTCCTCTTTCCTTTTTCATTGTGATTTCTGGGACACTTTTTTTCCCCTAACATTTTACATGAAAACACACTTTTGCAAAGACAGTTGAGACTGACCTTGATGATTTTTGTGAGAAACAACCTTGTTGGCTATATTTGCCTGCCCTCTAGTGGAATATCTTTCAGTAAGCAAATCTATGTTTAAAGAAGATTTCTACTGCTTAAGAGTTTTCTTGGAGCTTCTCTTTCAAACTGCAAGGCAGCTTCTGAACAGCTACTCGGTTTTACAGTTTCTTCCATAGTTAACTCTGTCGTGTTTGCTTGGTAGCTAACTGTATTTTCTTAAGAATGTAATTTAGCAATAACTCTCACATAAAATTTAGTACATTTGAGTGTATATTTTGGTTTTTATCCCATATAGTGTCTTTGCAAGTTTGAACATGAGTTTAAAATTGCCTCAGATTGTATTTTTTTTTCTATTGCTTTAGGGACATGAAAAAAAAAGTCTTAAGTTCTGATTAGACCTTTCAGAACATATATTGTCTCAAACCTTGTATCTTTTAATCATAATTTTAAATCAACACTGCATCAAAACTCTTACATGCCTAAAAACCTGACATATATTCATTACTGGGAAATGTTTCTCAGAGTTATGAAGATATCTATTGTCTTATGTTGTAATATAATTATTACTTCAAATTAAGTTTTGATTTTTTTTTCACTCTTTTGTTTGCAGCTGCTTCACATGCATGAGATCTTCCTTGATTGTCACTACAACTGGGAACTCGTAATTTGGTGCATTTCACTAACTCTTTTTCTCTTAAGATTTGTTACTCTTGGATCTGAAACTAGTAAAAAGTACAGCAATACCTCAATATTACTTACAGAGCAGGTGAGAATTTGTATAGACCTATATTTTTATATCTAAACAGGTCCTTCATCTGGTAGGTGTCAGACATTTTAGATGTATTAAAATAGTTTGGATTAGGGAGTTAATTATGGTGTGGTGAAACAACGCTTTACAACCTGAAGCTCAGTTTCTGAAATAAGTGTGTGACTTTGTTCAAAAGTTGTAAGGAATATTGAGATGGCTATATCCCAATTTCTGTTTAAGTGAGTAGGCTTAGAGGCACCAGTATGAGTCATTTGATGTAATTTAAGATCATTTTTTGACTGTATGGTGTGTATCTGTAATTGTTCAAGTCCTTCTGAAAATGTTTTTAATTGATCTTGTACATTTGTTGAGCAAAAAACAATGTATAGTCTGATCAAAGTTGTTATCTTACCAGTTTTGAGTCTCAGAATAGATGTGGTAGATGTCTGTGCATATACACATTTAAAGTCCTCTCCTGATTCAAGGGCCCAGTTCTATTTATTATCTTTATTGATGATCTGCATGAGGGGATTGAGTCCACAATTAGCAAATTTGCAGATGACGCTGAGCTGGGGGGGAGTGTCGATCTGCTGGAAGGTAGGAGGGCTCTGCAGAGAGGCCTGGACAAGCTGAAGAGTTGGGCTGATTCCAACGGGATGAGGTTCAGCAAGGCCAAGTACCGGGTCCTGCCCTTTGGCCACACCAACCCCCTGCAGCCCTACAGGTTGGGCACAGAGTGGCTGGAGAGCAGCCAGGCAGAGAGGGACCTGGGAGTTTGGATTGATAGGAAGCTGAACATGAGCCAACAGTGTGCCCAGGTGGCCAAGAAGGCCAATGGCATCCTGGCCTGTATCAGGAGCAGTGTGGCCAACAGGTCCAGGGAAATGATTCTTCCCCTGTACTCAGCACTGTGAGGCCACACTTGGAGTACTGTGTCCAGTTCTGGGCCCCTCAGTTCAGGAAGGATATTGAGGTGCTGGAGCAGGTCCAGAGAAGAGCAACAAGGCTGGTGAAGGGACTGGAGCACGAGTCCTATGAGGAGAGGCTGAGGGAGCTGGGATTGTTCAACCTGGAGAAGAGGAGGCTCAGGGGAGAGAGACCTCATCACTCTCTACAACTCCCTGAAAGGAGGTTGTAACCGGGTGGGCGTCGATCTCTTCTCCCAGGCAACCTGCAGTAGGGCATGATCATAAGCTGTGCCAGGGGAGGTTTAGGTTGAATATTAGGAAAAAATATTTTACAGAGAGAATAATCAGACATTGGAATGGGCTGCCCAGGGAGGTAGTGGATTCACCGTCCCTGAAAGTTGATTCTATGATTCTATGAACTGTTAAAAGAGATTTGAACCTTCCTAGGGTTTTCAGAGCTGCTAATTAGAGCCTTTAGTTTAGTCCTGTTTATAAATCTTGAATTGTTGAAATCGGTAGTTTTTTGTTTAAAGGCTGGAATATCTTTGCCTCTGAAAGAATAATTTGACTTTAAAATGAAACTGATAGTTCAGGAGCTTAACATACCTTGTAATATATTAGGCATATTTTTTTATTTTTTGTAATCTGTAAGAATCTTACAGTGGTCTTTTAGGGAAATCTGATAATATTCAGTTATTTTATTTAGATGTCTGTGGGCCCTTATTTCGATAACCACCTTACAACAAGGTAGTTAAATATATCATAGCATCATGTAGCATCATTTCCTTTCTGCAGCTTTGCTCCCATAGCTTGGTAAGTGTTATCTGAAGAAAGACTTCAGCACATTGCTAAACTGTTCATTTTTTATTTTGTTGAAGGTTGTCATCCTAAAAGAAGAAATTAATGGCTTTAAAAGATTTTTTTTTTCTTATGATTTTCTTCTGTATGCAACAGAAAAGAAAAAACTAGCCTTTGTCTGGTCTAGAATATCAAACATATGTTGTTTGAAAATGAAAGCTGATGTTTCAAAATTGCTAGAAGGTTGAAAGAGAGCAAATTTGTACTCTTACTCAGAAACAGTGACCTGAAAAAGTCTGCATCACAGAAATATTGAAATGTTCAATATACTGTTCTTGTATAGCAATGAAGAGTTTAATAATTTTTCAAATATTTCAAGGCACTGGAAAGATTGATTTTCTGCACTCAAGGTTCTCATGAAGTACTAAATTATACTAAAATCTTTTAAAAGATATTACACTTTAGGAGAATTATGTTTTAGCATTTTAGTCTATTCAATAACTTCTGGGGATTTTAAGCCTTGTAAGGTCTGCCTACTAGTATAAAAACCTGGGAATGAATTAACAAACCTCAGGCAATTGTTGAAGGAGGAAAAAGAAATTATGCAAACCTTACATTCATGGTGGTTTTTCTTGCCTAATTTGTGGATTGGACTAAACTTTGAAGTTGTTGCTAAAATAATGTCAAATGTATTTTGTTATATATCATAAAACATTGTATTTTCCTGTGGTGCTGAGCTAGTACTTGTTCTTAAACATTAAAAAGGAAACAAAAAATTTACTTGCTTGCAGAAATGTCATTGCAGTTCTGTCATTTGCCTGCTAAGTAATCACTTCATTGTAATATTAAATATTTTAAAATTAATTCCTTTAAATTCTGAATAAGCAGTGATACTTGTATTTTTTTTTTAAATCAGATAAACTTGTACTTGAAAATGGAGAAAAAGCCTAATAAGAAGGAGGAACTGACACTAGTAAACAATGTTTTAAAACTTGCTACTAAGTTACTGAAGGTAAGATTAAAATAGTATTCCTGTGTTATATGTAACAAGCAGACTAGGTTGTTTAAAGAACCACTTGTGTTACTTTTGCAGGCAGTACAGTATGCTTTGGTTTAAATTTGCTCTGTATCTCTTTCACAGTGATGCTACTTGTTCATAGAATGTTGTGTTGCTATTGTTGTGGATTGCAAATTATTATTACATACAGTAAGTTTTGCTCTTTAACGGCATATGAGAAGTGTGAGAGGAGGTACTTCAGGATAAACAGGATGATGAACCCTTGGATGCCGTTGCAATTTTGTTGTCTGTTTTGAGTGTTGATGCAGTGGTGACTTGAGGCCTTGTGGTCTCATTCTATCACCAGTTGAACAATTCTGATCACTTAACCTGTTGATTCCTGTGTGCTGAGGAGTAGTGCTTGAAATGAAGCTTAAACTCGGTTTTTAACCTAGCCAGCTCTCACTTTCCGTGAGAAGACTGATGATGTCAGAAAGGACATAAAGCTGACAAAGCAACAGCTTGAGGGTTATGCTACAACATTAAGGAAAACCTGGTTAATCAGTTACTGACTGTATCTCCTGATATAAGAATAAGGGATTGCAAAGCTTTTAGGACTTGGTTTTGGAGCAAACAAAAGGAAGTATTCTCTGTGAATCGGGCAACAGATTCGTGCAACTGTTGGTCGAAGGACACTGTGGATGCAGAAAATTATCTGGTTTCAAGGAGAGACTGGAAAAGTAGACTAGACAAAGCACAATAGGTTCAGGGAATCGTGTCATGAGCTGAAATGTTTGTGTGCTGTGAGGAGGTAGGTGGCTGCAGTTGGTGGTAGGATGCTGATCAACCCTTAGAGTGATTTGCTCCGTCTTTTTCATACTTTTCTCAGTGTTTCAAAAAAAGTGTTCATGTTTTACTCTTGCCAGAAATGTATCAACTGACATGGCCTTTTCAGTAGGGAACATGGCTTTTGTGGCACAAATCTCAGACTCAGACCATCACTTAGTTACTGTGAGAATGTGCCTAAAAGTGATATTTTCAAGCCACCTGCTATGAGCTTTAAATAAATTCTTGGTAGTTACTGATCAGCGCAATTATGTATTTCATGTCCAGTAGCTAAAGGGAATCATGAGTTTTAATTTGATTTTGGATGTTTTTGATCTTCAAGCTTTCATTGAAGACTAGGTTATATTGACTATTCTGACTGTTTTCTTACTCAGAAAATTGGTAAGATGAATCCAAAATCTGAAAACTTTTTCCTTAAAGAATTTCTCTGCTGTCCTTCTCAGAATCATGTCTTTTATATCTTTTGTATTTGCAGTAGAGTTTTATACCAATGAAAGGGTTGTTCATTCTTATTTCACCTCTTTTGAAAGAAGAGTCAGAGCTTTGAAATTCTTCTTCATTAAAAAAGGGTTTATAAGGCCTTGTTCAAGGCCCAGGATGTAATGCAGTAGAGGGATGAGGATGAATTTAAAGCTAGAAAATATTAAAGGGCCAAAGCAGTGGATAGTTGTTGTATTTTATCTAATCCACTCTTATATCTTGAAACTTTTTTCCTTCCTTTATTTGACGTATTTCTAGGCCAGAAAAGTTTGGGTAACTATATTCACACACCAGTAATTGAAAATTGGTGAAATAACCTCTTTGTTCAAGTTTTGTTGCAGATTAATTTGGGCTATTTTTTTCTTCCAATAGAAAAAAAGTAAAATATTGGCAGGCAAATGAGTATTAGTATTTTTTTCCTTTATCATCCTTTCTGGTTATGCTGATCAGTAATTGGTCTCAAAATTAATGGAAAATGAAGGGAATTGCAATAGGAAATATATTGTTAATTTTTCATAGTAGTGAGGTAGCCTTCTGTCATTATGGAAAAGCTTTCTTATTTTTTGTTGTTCTACTGTCTCTCACTCTTTCAACACCAACAGTGATTTCTGGAAAGTTATATGGAATTCTAAAATGATGGCACCTAGCTCTCCATTTTGTTGGCTCCATGTGCATATTAATAAATCCTATGGATTAGTAGCTCCCAATTTTTTTGAAGGGTTATTTAGACACCATCAGTCAGCAGTCAGTTAACGTGACAGATATTTTCCTGCACATTGTTTTTTATTTCCCAAATAATAGAGAATGTTTTACTCCACTGGGATTTGAAAACTTCCTAAACTATCTAATGTTGCTTAATATGTATGTGAACAAAAAGCCCTTTGTGTAATTTTTGCTTTTTTAATGATTCTGTTATTTTGCATTATTAGGAACTGGACAGTCCCTTTAGGTTATATGGGCTTACAATGAATCCACTGCTTTATAACATCACCCAAGTTGTCATCCTGTCAGCTGTTTCTGGAGTCATCAGTGACTTGCTTGGATTTAATCTAAAGGTAAGTACTTGAGAAACATCCTTTTTTTCCACCATGGCATTCAGAATATTGTGATAGATGGATACGTTGTAGCCTTGTTAATTCTTAGCTGTATTAACTAGAATATTTATTGTTTGAAAATGGTTAATAAGTTAAAACTGTATCAGAAGAATAATTTGTCAGAGCAGCCCTTTTAAATTTTTTTTTTTATTTTCATGGCCTTGTGACTTCATTTAGGACACTTACAGGAATTCTTAGACATAAACATGGAGATATTTCTACACATAATGCAAGACGTTCTTTAACTTTTCTTCATATCCCAGATTTGATTTCTCTCTTTAATTCCTCACTGCTGACTATGTAGCTCTTTAAGGGATGCAGAAAGATACAGGCTATCCTTGCACTGCAGTAAAGTATTACATTAGATGCAGTATTACCATGACCAATCCTACACAGTGTTATTTTGTCACGGCTGAAGGAGTGTCTCGTTACGTCCTTCTCTCTGGCCCCATCTCAACTACAAACTCTGGAAACGATTTAAATATTTAGGTTTAGAGGCATGTTAGTTTCCACAAGCTTGTAGTTGTCACAGAGCCCTTGATTTGCCATTGAGTTTGCTTATATCTACCTATTTTTTTTTTCTATTAGAAGTAAATGAATGTAAAATGTATTTTGTGTATCATAGAATATGCAGCAAATGAAATAATAAGAAAAAAATTGTGTTGCTATTGCAATTCTAGTAAACAGAAAACTGAGATGAGAAGTAATCTTCATGTACTGCTCTAATTTTTGCAGCTCTGGAAGATCAAATCTTGACAGTATAGAAAGAAGATGAAATAACACAGTGTTATAGAAAAACTCATTGATGGACAAAACTGCCTCAAAGCAGCCACTGAATCCGTATTTCAGATGCTACAACCTCTTCAAGGATGTCATTTGGAAAACTGAAGTGTTTACATCTGTCTTGTGCAATCTTTATATTTATTTCATCTTCCTGGTTTATGTTCATTTTAGTTGACATTTGTATTTTATTTTCAAACTTACTTGTTTAGTTTTGGAAAAGGTCAGATTTGCGAAGGGTCAAAAACTGTGTGTCTGAGAACTTGAAATCCTGAAAATAGATTACACTAAATTACTCTGTTATTACAGCTGAAGCCAATGCTGGACATTTTTAATTACAGTAACACTATATGGAAATCCTTTGATAGTGTGGTAAAATTGCTTAGAATATTTCATTTGTATCAGTCGTTTATGAGGACAACATAACATCAATAGATGTTTGGTTGCAATAGAAAAATGAGACATATACAAAACATGAAGTACTGACAATACAGTATGATAGGTAGCAGAAATATTTTATATTACTGTTAGAAACAAGTGGGAATTTCTAATATTTTGAGTAATTCCAGGATCTAAACTCATTTAGGCTGCAGTTTAAATATCCTGGGATATTAATAAGGTATTATTTAACAAGTCAACAAGTGTTCTTTGAAAACACTTTTATTAGAGCAATAATTGTAAATGGTTACCATGCTGTATGATATTTTGATAAAAATTAAATATTGTATTTATTTGAAATACTGGGCTGTTCTGTGCAGCTCTGACTGTGCATGTGCACTTTTTATTGTTACTTTTAATGAGAAACTTTATACATATAAATGTATATTAATTGGAATATATTATGGTGAACTATGGAGCAGTATGTATTATATGTTGAAGTTGAGTATTTAAGCAAGAATTATTTACTGGTGAAAGGAATGCTATGAATGACTTAGCAAAAGATAGATAGATGCTCTGCTCTTGTACACTATAGTATATGCCATTCTTACCACATTGAAGTTTAAGAACAGCTAAACACAGAGAACAAGTTTCTCTGGTGAGCAGCAGAGCTCATGAAGCCTGGTATTGGGCAAATTTGTGTCTTCAAATAACCACCCCAGCAGGTGTCATTCCCTAGTGCTTTCCACTGGGGTTTCACAGCCGTGGGTGTCACACCTCTCCCTCTGCCTTCTGTTCCTGCCTCCCACATGGACCAGTCATATAGACTCCTGGTTCTTCAGTGTGACAAAAATATGTGTTCATCCCTGTAGAGTTAAGTTACTTGGAACAAACTTTCCTTCTACAAAGTAACTTTGAACAAATTTTCCTTCTACAAATTCTTTTGGGAGGATTAATATCACCATGTGCGAGTATTCTTACATTTTATGTTTTTAAAATAGTGGCTTCATATTGAAAAATTATAAGTAATTTTGTGACAAGAATCTGAACGTTGCACTGTGTTTGCTAATCTTCAGAATCTTGAAAGATTTGAAGTAATGGGTCTTAAACTTATGTGGTATAAAAATATTTTTATATATAAAGCAACACAAACAAGCATTTTGTATTTTATTTGCCTCTGTACTAATGTTTAATAATGACCAAAGTGCATTCTGGATTTTGGAAGAATGTATTACTGGAGCTTTAAGAACATACTATATTTAGTTTCTCATGTGAAAACTTCAGCTGTATCTGATCTGTTTCTCCTTTCTCTGTTGTTTGATGTTGAGATTGTTTTTAAAAATTAAGTACATTTTATACACAGTTTTTTCCAAATTATGGTACAGACCTACACAGAACTTAATTTTGCACAAAATATATTTAAAAAAAAAAAAAAAGGACAGCAGGAGTTCTATGGGTGATCAAAGCTAAGGCTGTTGCTTTTTACAGCCTGTCATTATTACAAAACCATTCTTTAATCTAGAGTGGAATTATTTTTAGAAATGTGAAATAGTGAATATATGGCTTTCATTACTTTTAAAAATAAAGGAGGGAGAGAAAACACTGCAGTTTTGGTTGAAGGTGAAATTAGTTTAACCATGTATACCTCAGCAACTAGCACTGTGCTGGATTGTTGCACTAACAAATGGCGGCTTGGGGAAAGTAAAAGATTTTTGAAATGAAATTAAAAATAATAAAAACCTTTATTTGCTACCCTTAGGTATATTCATTATGTTAAAAAATGAGAGAGATTTATTCTCCATCCCTCAATGTGGAAAGTCCAGTATAAGAGTAGAGGCAAGTAGAAATATGGCAGATCTTGCGTGTTAACTGTTATTTTTTGCCACATGTTTTGTAACTGAAAGTGTGATCAGGCTTGGAATAAAGCTTTCTATGGTTGATGGTAAAAAAGAAAAGAAGCAATGCGGTGAGCTATGTCTTTTAGTAACATCCAGCGTATTTCTGAGTCTGCTTGTTTTTATTCAAATCCATATTCTGTTTGAATTAAAGTGTGTTTGGGAGAGAAATCTGGTCCATGGAATGCAAATGGTGGTTGTCAGAATTGCACTTTATTGCAAGAACACAAACCTTTAGACACTTTTAGTTATGCAAAGGAGTTAAATTTTATTAAGACTGCTGGACATGCAGCTTCCAAATAACTGTTTCTATTTTCAAAATATTAAAACAAAATTCAGTCCTATTTCACCAGGATTTAAGGTATCAATTTTAATCACCTTTTTGACTGTGTCATTATGTCACAGGGCATCCTTCCATGTAAAAATCAAAATACAAACAAACTAAAGTATGTACTGAAATCAAAGTGAAAAGCTTCAATAACATATTATGGCTTATTTGGACAGAAATAATATGTGATAACTTACATATTTTTATCTATTTACTAATTAGTGAAGTATTTCCGAACAGAAAACTGTTTTATTAACAGCTCTCAAACACCCATTTTAATTAGCTTCATTTTGCCTTTTCGACAGTGTAGTGTTTGAACTTCAAACTTGTCCTGCTAGTTGTATCCCCATGACCCCTGATAACTGGGCAGCAGGTTACACTGTGTTCCTTTGCTCACCTTCTAAGCTTATTCCAAATGTAGGCTATTTACAACTTAAAATTTCTTTTGCTGGTCATGAAAGACACTGCATATGTAGAGAAATTAACTTCTGAGAGCCATTCTTTTTAACATCTGTCTCTAGGTGACACTCTAGTGTGCCAGAAATCTCAGGTACTGCCTGAAAATGTTATGCATAGTGTGGGTTTCCTCAGTCCAGACCCCATCTGTGTCTAAGTACTTTCCAAAATAGTTGTGGAGCTGAAGATGATAGGACCAATGCATTGCAGATTACTGTCTTGCTTCAGATCATGTTCTATATTTATCAGTTCTGACTCCCATCCAATAGAAAATTCTACATGGAATCTAAGCAGCTGTCTGTGTTCAGGGACAAACTCAGCATATGCTGTGTTCTCTGTCTTACACTGTTGTTACAATTGGGAAATTCAGATACCTCCTAAAGAGAGAGCTGTATTTCTTCAGTCCATAGCATGGAGCTAAATTTCCGTGTATCCTCCTGAGTGCCACATTTGGAATCTGAAGGGAGGCAAGATCTTCCAGAAAACCATTAAAGTGAATTTTAGGAGGTTTTATCTGTGTGCTGCCTGCTTAACATACTATTGCAAACCTATTTGTAAGTTTACTGTCTTTGGTAGGATCCAGTGAGCCTTTCACTGTGCAGATTATATGTTGTAAAAAACAAAAATAATTTTACAACCCTTTTCTTGCAGTTGTGATGAGCCAGAATAGAACAGCATAAGTTAAAGTACAGGCAAATGCAGAAAGATACTTTAATAATTGGATTAGTTCTTCATGTTCTCTTCTGTGGATGGGACATTTAAAACCCTTTGGTAGCTATCAAATTTAGTAACTTCCAAAAATTTCTCTAGAGTGTGAGCATATTTCAATCCAAGTAATGCTTAAGGATATTACTGTTTCAAATTTCAAAGGTCCATCCTTGGCACCCAGCAGCATACAGTAGAGAGAATTATCTTTTTTACAGATCGTGATACTAACTGTTTTTTTTACTGGATACTTCAGACTCCAAGGCATACAACTTATCTGTTGGAGGGAAAAGGGAGGGAAAAGGCTGTTGGTACTGCTGCCTCCTTAGGTAGACTTTTGTTATCAGTTTTTCAGCAGTGAATTTGCTGGAATGTAAGAGAAGACTTTGAAGGAGGAATAAATGATTCTTTGTTCTTAATCCATAAAGCAATCTTATTTTTATTTCATGACTGCACAAAAATATATCTGTGTTGGTGCAGGAGATAGGGAAGCAAATCTTTTAGTCATAAATAGCAACTGACAAACTGTATGGGGAAAGTAGTCATCTTTTCCAGTGTAATTCTTCCAAGACAGCGAAGGCAATCATCTTGAGAAAGTGCCCAGGTTGTTTGTTTTGTTTAAAAAAAAACCAAAGCACCACAACAGTCTTCCCTTGTACACTGGCTTTCCTCCCAAGTATACTGCCTTCTTACCTTGTCAGTCTTAGGAAAACTAAACAGTCTATGCTGCGTTTTCAGGATCCTGTTTTGCAGACACTTCCTTTTCCTGAAAATCACCAGTGTCTTGTCATGGATGACAGATGGAGCCTGGAGATGTCCTTTGACGTTCCTGTATGAGCTGTGATCAGCCAGGAAGTGATTTTGGCAATTCTACTGGGCCTTAGGAAGTGTCTCATCCTGGAGTCAAAAATATTTCTGCAAAACAGCTGGAAGATACCTGTACTTGTATGTTCATGACTGGGCTGTTAGAGATGTCTGTGTCAGCTCTGCTCGTTTTATCTGCTCCTTTTGCCTATTGCCTTCCTGATTGAGCAGATACACCCCCCTGGTGACAGCAACCAAACAGCCTTCTTGGGAAGGGGGAAATGTTCAAGGTTGCCATGGGCAGTTTGTGAGAGGGATAACTCAGGAAGGAAAGGGAGTCTGATACCTCTGATATCTGGAACTACTCACCCACTTCTGGTGACAGTTCTACTGTTGGAGTTGAATATCTGCATTATTAAATACAACTTGTGAACCCAGCATTACTTGGGGCTTGGCGGAAACAAGATTTCCTCCTTACTGTCTCAAGCGATCAGTCACTGCTAACCTTGAGTCTGGCATGTGCATGTTCTCTAGATATACAGGCAGCATTGGGAAGGGCCTTCATGTGAAGCCTTTTCCATAGAAAAGGGACACCAAGATCTTCTCTGTAGTGTGCTGCTGGTTCCCCTGATAAGGACTGAGACAGGACAGAACCTGCAATGGACATTTCAGGGATAATAACAAAAAAACCTACAGAAATCACTGAGGAAGCTGTAGCTGGTCAAATTGCAGGCTGAAGGCCGTGTCAACCCATGGCTGTAGATAACTGGGGCTTACCCAATTCATCCTGCCTGATACTGTGTCAAGTTTAAGGCAGATTGAGCTTTCTGGCAACAAGGTATCAAGATCTTGCTTTAGTGCTGTCATACCAAAGACATGGAGGCTTATCTATGGAGTTTTATCTATAAGCAGGTATGTAAGACCATGGATTTTAATTGTATATTAATGTAAAAGCTCAAGCAACATGCTGACTCCCATCTTGGTTTCACCACTGAAAGTTTGCACTATGACAATAGGAATAAATATGAAAGGGCAAAGAAACCAGTTTGTTTAGTGCCATCTACCAGCATGAGCTCGTAATTTGAGAGTTTCCCCCAGTTGCCTTTGGTACATGTAGGTCTTAATGGAATGTCTGAATTATGCAAGTGTAAAATATCTGTATAGAGTTAGTTCAGATTATTTATTTTAGATTAAGCATTGGAAAGTCAATATGTACCTCAACGTATTAGAAATAACTCTCCCAAAGTGTTATTAAATAATATAAAATTTTTTAATTTATATTTTTACCTTTTTCTTCCCTATATTTTCCCCCTCTTTAATCATTTTACACTTGAGCTGACACTTACCATCTTTAATCAAAGTTTCAGAAATCTGAAGTTGCTGCAGATTTAGTTTCATGATAAAAAGTCAATTCTCCGAGCTGTAAGCAATGCTGTGTCTCCTGCTATCAGTAATGGAATTCTCTGGAGAGAGAAGTCAAGAGAGATTTTCTTTTCCTTTCTAGATCTTGAGAGATGAAGCTACAACATTGAGTATGGACATAAGCACCTCTGATAAAATAAATAACACAGATGGCTGGCCAGACTCAGTTTTTCCAGTACAACTTTGTATAAGTTTATGATCTGGAGTAAGAAATAATGTCATGCTGCAGAAAGATTTGTCCATTTTACTTTCTGTTTTTTCCCCTGTGTTTGATTATTCGATTCAAGCAAAAGAAATCATATGCACTTTCAGGACAAGCTCCCAAAATATTCCATTTCTTACTGATTACATTTATTACCTCAATCTCTGTTTAAAAATGACAGTACTTTGTGTTTAGGCATGCTTGCATTCTTAAACACCCCCAACTTTTCAAATCCTGCCCTTACAAACAACTCCTGCTCCTTGAGTATGGCCTTTTTGGTAATGAAATTTTTCAGGGATTAGGTGGCTGCCTCCTGCCCATATCACTGTCCAAGCCCAAGTCTCGAGACACATGGTTATGAATCAGGTGAAATCTTTTGCTTTTGCTCTGTATTGTGCATGTGAATAGATGGGAAGTGAATTACGTGGCTAATTGAAAAATGCAGTTAAACAAATGGAACCCAAGTGGAAGTTGGCACTAAAACAATGAATTTTGGTGAAATAGTTGTTTACTGTGTGAAGGAGCACTCCAGTATTTCATTAAACCATCTCTGCAATAGTGCTCATTGGGATCAAAGACAACTAGCCTAGAGATAAGGATTTGACCCTGATGAAAGGTCACTTTCCAACAACTCTGCATGCCCTGCTCACTATTGGTCATGATAATGCACTTTGTGTAGGGTTGATTGGCCTGAGCTGTCCAAAAGTTAGTTGCCAGATTGACCCAGGGCTTCCTTGACAGTCTCTGAAAAGTCACATTTACCTTTAGAGGGAAATTTGTTGATTTTTTACACTAATTTTAATGATCCTCTGGGATATTTCTCCCTTGAGTGTAAAAGGGAAAGAATCTGGATAATTCAAAATCAGATGCAAAATTTTAGCCACCTAACTCAGGGTATTTCTTGTGTATTACTTTCCTGTATTGTTTCACAGTGAGGCCTTCAGAGGTCACAGCTGTGTAATTAGTTCAGCTGCCACTGGAAGGGAAGACATTTTTTTCCTTTTTCTATTTTATTAGTTTTCTCTTAGAAAAGCTTTCCAAATGTGAATTCCATAGTCTTGCAGCAGCACTCAGATCTCTCCCTGCACTGTGGAACTGCAGTTGGTGAGTTGCCCACCTCTGTACAGCTGCTGGTCTGTAAGGCAGCACTCAAAACAGGCCCAGCTGGTACCTGAGTACCTGAAGAGATCTGTGTCTTTATTTCTGAAATTAGTAGCTTGAAGGATGCATAAGATCAGCTCTGAAATTGACTCCAGACACGGGGAAATGCAGCTCCTGTTTTGGCAAGGAATTTTAGGAGTAATGCTGCTTTCACTCTTTGCGTGTTACATTGGAAATCCCTTATGGTAACGTTGCTGCCAGATGTAAAGGTGTGATGCCATTGATCTCTAAAACCCACCCAGAAGCAGAGCCCTCCCTGCTTGGCCAGGATCCCTGTGCAGAGCAGTCACTGTGATGTGTGTCCTCTTGGCAGCTGGAATCAAGGGTACCCTGTGCTCAAAGGGAGTAGGGGTGAGAGAGACAAGGCTTTCCATATGTTTCCTGTGTTATCTTCAGGCTGTAGATTTGCAGCTGAGCCAAAGATACTCCTCGAAGGCCTTTGCTGGCTGACCTAAAAGTGTTTGCAGGGTAGATAGAAACAGCAGAAAAAAATCTCCAACTTGCAGAGGGGGGAACCATGGACATTTTCCCCCTGTCCTTCAGCAAGGTGTCCTAGTTCCAAGTCTTTTGTAAACCTGTGCTAAGTTAGACTGCTTCTAAGTGTATTTGGTGAGTTATTTATTAATCCACCTTATGTAGATGGCAGAAATAACTTTATAATGACCCCTGGAGACTGATGCTGGAGCCCTGTTTCTGTAACAGGCTGTGGCCCCCAGCAATTGTACTGTTACTGTGCAGGCAAACGCAGCAGGAAGAGCAAAACATGATATTTAATCTGCATTTCTCACCTCTTCTTTGTTCATCACTTTTGAAGCAATATGTCTTGATAGCAGATAATCTGGACTGAATATAATGAGACAAACCTATTCCTGCTGATATGAATGTGGATGTTACCATGGATCAAGGCCTTTGGTCAGTCTTTTCACTCCTGTGCTGTCGAGGGGTTTGTTCGCAGCTCTTGCCAGCCTGTGCTGTGACTTGTTTTCACTGCTTGTGAAGCTGGCTTAAGCCATTCCTGTCTCTCCTGAGTGCCTCTGCACATTTTTGCTGCCATGCTGCTTGCTACTCCAACCCACTTGTGGTTTTCTTTTAACACAATTTATTTCAGTGTTGTTTATACCCTGAGCATTGGTACTGTTACAGCTGCACAAGCAATGCGCTGTGGTGAGTGGGTGGAAGCTGGATTTTTGGCTGCAGAAAGCATATTGTGTGGCTACAAACAATAGGGATCATTGGCATCAACCTTGAAATAAATAGGAGCCATTGAAATGATTGAAATGGGATTAATTCCCATTGTGTATAGAGTGTAATTAATACAGTGAATGCAAATAATGTAGATGGCCAACAATTTTGGCCTTGAGGTGACATAACACTGCAGTTAGGGACTGCCGTAATTTCCTATTCTTCTTCCCCACACATATGTGCACATTGTGAATTTCAATTGCACCACAAATCCTGGCTTTCTAGATAAAAATAAAGAATTAGAAATTCAAAGTATGCAAAAGAGTAATTGCAAAATAATTGTTATAACTTGGAGGAAACAACAGATGTTTCACTTGTTGCTGGAATTCTCTGAAGGAGAACTAATTTTCCAAGCATATCGAGTACATGCTAATCAGAAACATTTTTCTCTATGCAGCAGCATAATGGTATTCCTGAAAATGTTCTTTGTGTTGGCTTAATAATGCACAGCCAAAGAGTGCACTACTGGGACTAGCATAGCAGCTTTTGCCACTACCTTTATATTTTGTTTCTTTCAAATTCTCTTAACTGGGTAAGTAAGCTTTCTTGAAATAAAAGGCAAAATAGATTATTAATGCTTGAAAATAACATTTAAAACACCCCATGAAGGTAAGAAGGGTTTCACTGAAGATTAGGTTGATGCCTTGTTGAAGTTACTACTGATAATACAGATTTAACACCTGGAGCTCACAGGTGGAGAATATACTGAGAACCACAATGCTCTTTACTCCAGATCTCATGTTTTGAACCAGCTCCTTCTAACAGCAGCTGTGACTTCTGCTCATCAAGATACCAGCCCAGCTCTATAAAACTAATAGTTGTCACTGCAGTACAGGAAAACTATGTAGATTAGATAATTTGGGTAGTGGTTGTGCTTTAAAAAACATCTACTGACTTTAGATGCAGCTGCAAACAGGGTGAAGAGGATCCAGAATAGGACCCAGGAGATGATCAAGCCACCATCTACACCTGGCCTATGAGGAAAGACTAAAGGACTTAGGTTTCTCCTCCCTTGAGAAGAGAAGGCTCTGGAGGACCTCATCACAGTATTACAGTACTTAAGGGGTGGCTACAAAAGGGATGGAGGCTCTCTCTTCACAAGGAGCCACATGGAGAAGACAAGGGGTAATAGGCACAAATTGCCTACTTCAGCCTCAGATTTTCTTGCATATGCAGGTCTATGCTCTAAAAATGTGAAGGCTTTCATTTTATCAAAAGACAAAACCCAACAAAGATCAACAAGCAAGACTGCAGGACTGTTAATTCCCTGTGATGCTACTCAAATGCAGTTGTTATCTGAGAAAACATTACTGGAGCCTTTATTTGGGATAGAGCTGTGAGGGTATGCACACACACAACACTCCTCTGCTTGGGGCTGCCCACAGGCTGAGCATGGGGCATTCTGTGTGCAGGTACTACAGAGTTATCAGCTGGAAGTGCCATTTCTTCTTATTCTTTATAAGAGTATTATTCTTCTAAGAATATTCCTATTCTCAATATTTCTGTGCTGTACTAATGCACTTTTTTTAATACCCAGCAGCAGGATTATCTGGTTATGCCTGTGATACTACTATTTTTAGTTGATGTTGTAGAGACAAAAATCTTAGTATCAGGTTGCATATTTTTACTTGAAGGTACATTGAAGTCCTGCCTTTTTGGCTTAAGATGACAGATTTAAGCAGGAGTAAATTATTGAATGTTTGAAAACTATGGTTTTGCAAATAGTTATAGCCAGCATCAATATAACCAAACCCAAAGGACCAGAGTTATCCTGTGTGCAAGTGTCCCCAGCATGATTTAAACCAGGAGCTCTGAGTTTTCACAACCCTTCAGGTGAATGATGTATCAACAAAACAAAAGTAAGTACATGAGGTCGTACAGGCTGTTTAGGCTTTACTCCGCTCAATAATAACAGACTTTTTTTCAATATATTTAGAAATTTTGCACACCCTCCTTTGAATAAGCCATCGTCAGCTGAGACTGTCTTTTAATATTTGCAGGAGATGTTGGCTTTATGATGGAGTGATGTCTTCTTCATGTGTGAATGAACTTGGCAGAGAGAGGAATCATGATGTGGTTGGGAGGAGCAGAGAAATGGATTGCTGAGACATAGGAGAAGTGTGTGCATGGGGAGAGAAGAAAGAACAAGACCATTGCCTTTTGTTCTGTCACAGGTCACCAGAGAGAGAGGATGACCACCTCCCGCTCTCCCTCTGAGGGTTTTAGACTGCCATGAGGTCACCCCTCAGCCTTCCGTTCTCTAGACTGAACAAGCCAAGTGACCTCAGCCACTCCTTGTGCTCCAAACATTTCCCCATGTTGGTCACCTTTCTCTGGACACTCTCTAGACATCTCTGGATGCTTTATATTCTTTTTATATTGAGGCTCCCAAAGCTGCTCATGGTATTCCAGGTGTGGTCATACCAATGCAATGTGGAGCAGGACAATCACCTCCCTCGACTGGCCAGCGATGCTGCGCCTGATGCTACCTGTGACACGGTTGGCCCTTTTGGCTGCCCAGGCACACGTTTGCCTCATATTCAACTTGCCATCAACCCAAAGCCCCAGATTGCTTTCTTTGTGGCCAGGACTCTGGGAGTCAGGGAAAGCTCACATGGCATGGAGAGGGAGAAGATACCATTCAGAGGGCTGGTATTGTTTTTAAAACAATCCTGGAATGCTCCATCCTCTTGTTAATGTGTCAGAGAGACGTGGGCGGCACTTCTTGCTTTTTTTATATTTTCAGCATTTGCAGTGGTACATCTATGGGTACTTGAGCCATGTACTAAAACATATGGCAAATTACTTGCCCATATGGGTTTGAAGAGAGATGTGTGTTCAGCAGCTTAAACCTCAGAACAATCAGAAGACGAGCTTTGCATTCCAAGCTGGAGAGCAAGGCAATCATCTCATATTGTCTAGACTTTACTCTCTCTGTCATTTTTACATATTTTGCAGTGATTACATTCATTTCCTCTGTCTTCCTTTCTGCCAAGATCTATCTGCAACTTAGAATCAGTGAAGATAGCCTTTCGTATTCATGGTATTAGTCACTGTGAGAATATTTGGAGCGAGCACTTTTGATGCTCCCATCCATTTTTGTTATGGTAAATTAATCCCATTCTGGGAAGGTGATGGAAACTTTTTTTTTTGATTTATCTATGCAGATATCATAAATGAAATAAAAAACCATGAAGCCAATGTTTTAAAATAATGATTAATCTCATTTTTCCTAGAAGATATATTATCAGGCAAATATGACAGAGAAAACCCATTACTTTGGCTGTAAAAATGTATTAATTAAAGGACTGTGTCACAACAAAAAAATGGAGACAAACTTAGTACAAAGTAATTTTCATTAGAAACTTGTGAAAGTACAGTTCTTGACAAGGTGGACTTAAGGTTTAATATTATCCTTTTCAATTCGGTGATGTTGATGGGATTTTAGATTGCTCTTGACAAATTTGAGTAATATTAGCTGTATTAGCAAGCTGTCTGTGAGCAGGCGAGGGAGAGTACTTAGACAATGGTGAAACCTCCTAAAACAAGGAAGGGCTGAAACGTGGACTTTAATGAAAACCTCTGGGTTCCTCATGCTTCCTCAGCTAAAGGGAAGAGTATCTTACCTGAAAGTATTGATTGAGTTGTGCTTTTCTTTTGCCTTGGGCTGAGGCTCAAAACCTTAGTCTCAATCACCGCTTTCCAGTGTAGGGAGTAAGGAAAATTTACCTACTGTCTTAGAGTTTGGGCACCAATTTATCAAGCAGATAAAATCTTTGGTATAGCAGGAGGTTGATGGTTATTGGTGTTTGAGGGAGCAGCGAGCCACCATACAGGTGTCATGGAGCTTGAGTTCAACTGCACGTATCCTTCTCCCCAAATTCATTATTAGTTGTTTCCTTGAGCTGGAAATCTGGGAATTGATCTGGATTTGCTCATGTAATTGATCCATATGTTGCTGTCTGAGCAGGTAGTTCACTTCCAGCTGTCATGAAATCCCAGTCCGGCGCGAGGCTTGGGAAACTGCTGTTGTTTGAGGAGTGCTTTGGTTCACCAGAGCAAGGCATCAGCCTCAGCACTTGATTCACACCCCAGGGCCTGACTGTGAGAGAACTGCACGACAGCTGCCCCTTTACATCCATGTGAGGAGACCAGACCCTTAAAGCTCTGGCTGGTGATTAAGTGATGAAGGGTAGACTAGAATTTATCTGCAGATCTCTCCCGTGATTTGCACAGAACAGCTGTTCTTCATCCTCCCCTGCAGTGCCATGGCTTTACCCCAGCCCACCTGGGGTGCTGAGCTGTCCTGCTCCATCCTGCCTGCAGATGGGGACTGAAAACTACGTTTTGAAGGCACAGATGCTGAGTGTTGCAGCTCACTTCCAGAAGGCAATTACTCATCCTTTGCAAGCCAGGCTCTGCCTCCTCCTGAGACCAGCATTTCATGAAGGGGGGCACACAGTGTTTAAAGAGCAGCAGTCCTTCCCCTCGAGCTGGCTTCCCAGGTTCTCTACTGAGAAACTGAAGGAACCTGAGGACCAGCGATGGATAAAATTTATTAGTGCAGACCGGTGTAAGAAATTGGCCCAAATGTGTGGGACTGCATACAAATACACACACAGATACATGCATTTAGTGTGCTCTGGTTTATATATCAATCAGAAAATGCTGGATAAACAAAACCATGGCCAAAGTGTCTTTAATGTTGCCTATTCTGGGGCACAAAGCCGTAGGGAAGGGCAACTTGGCAAGCCTGCTTTTGATTTCATGTGAAGGGGTTATTTGGACTGCAGTTGTTACACTGATAATCAGAAACGGCTGCTGTGCATCACACTTCTAAGCTGAGGGGTGGTGCCCTGTAGGTGTCCATATTCCCAGCCAGCTCAGTTTCAGAGACAGCAGGACAGAGAGGAGCTGCAGGACTCCACACACCTGCAGCCACTGTTTTGTTTTGGATGGAGCAAATCTAGGTATTTGCATTTGAGAATGTGTTGAAATCCTGCATGATACATAAGAATTACTCCTCATTTTGGGTAGAGCCAAGCAGGGGACTTGGCATGAGATCTCTGGCTTTTATATTCCTCAACTTGAAGAGCTCAAGTAGCCTGGTACTCTGCTGAGGATGTTTCCCCTGCACTAGAATAAACCAGGCATCTCAGCCCATTTCTCTTCCAGGTTTATGTGAAATTCTGTCCACCATGAAATAAAAGGTTTATGTTTGATTTCAGTGGAGCCAAGTTTTCATTTTTATTTCACAGGAGGTTTACTCTGATTTATATGATTAGGAGTTTTATAAAACTTATCATTCTTGCAAGGATACATTTTTTTCCCCATTTTAGAAGCTTCCCAGGTGGGGAGGGACAGACACACCCATAAATTATGCCTCTAAGATGAGGATGTTTTTGTGACTGTAAGCAGTAATACTGATAAACAGGGACAAAACTGACAGCTTTATGCTGCCCTGCATGCCACTATGAAGATCTTAGAGAGCAAATACATGAACAAGAACATGCCCAGGAAAATGTGAACTCCTCAAATTTAACAGCCCAGTACAATGCCCATGTCGGAAGGGAAGTATGCGCAGGGGGTTAATGCCACACTGAGTTTTCTTCTGTCTTGAATTCACCCTTATGTCTTCCTTCTCCCAGATTTTCAGACTGAAGGTTTATGATATGTTGATATCAATAGGCTTATGCCTGTTGATACTTGCAGAGTTTTGGTATATAGATAATTAAAAAAAATTCAGGTGCATATAGGCATTTCTTGTACTGATATTAAAGGCCATAGAATGAGCAACATTGGACCTTGGCCTCAGCTCCCACAAAGAGCTGCTGCAGGACAGCAGTGTCAGGATGCTGGTGCTGCAGCTGCCCTCTAGTTCCTTAGCAGGGCTGAAACCCCACATTTATCATTGGTTCTCTCAGGTTTGTGAGTCTTGGCTTTACTGAGCACCCTGTGTGTTTGCATTGCAAGGTACAGGTCTCTGAACTCTGGTGGTGTCAAACCTCCTTGTCCCAGGGGAATGACATCACAGAAGAACCCTACAGGACGCAGGCTGCCACAACCCATCTCACAGTCATGCTTGTGAACATCGATCTTGTGACTTGCCCCAAAGTCTCTTTGTTTCCTTCCTATCTCCTTGGTGCCTCTGAATTCCCACCTGGATCGCTCATGCTGGGCTTTACAAACTTTACAATGGCTTTGGTTAAATACTGGAATCTTTTGCAACACTTTGTTATGTTTTATGAGTTCCTGAGAGATTGAATTTCCAAAGCATTTTTTGTTGAACAGCCCAAACTTTAAGTCCCAGCTGTCTCTCCAACTTGTAGTCTCACTCCAACAGCAGTTGCTGCCTTTGATCATCAAAATTTCTATTATACTACTTGATTAAAGGTATTCAGATCTCAAGGTGAGAGCAGAGAGAGATTTACATTTGAAGTGATTTATTAACCTGCTGTAATTTAAGGTCATGCTAGTTTCAGAATATTGTTAGTCCTTAATTTCTGTCTCTCTTTGTACTATCCAGTAACAGGCAACTAACATTGTTTAATTCAAAGGCTTTTTTGCTTCCTTGGAGGAAATATTAGAAGGAAACAAAAATGCTGTAGTCAGTAAAAGGGATTAGGAAAAATTTACTTTTGAATTCCTATTTTCAAAATCCCTACACTACAAACCCAACTGATTAAGGTACCACCTAGGTAAGAAATAAAAAATTGCCTCCAGTGTGTCCCAGGTTGTATTGTACCCTTTATGTCATTTACTGAGTAGCAATGGAGTGTCTAAGTGAGCTGTGAATGGTACAAGCAGGTTGTAAGTACAGTTGTTAGGTAGTGCTGCAATCTCCTTTTTCTTATGATATGAAAAATCCTGGATGGGCTAATTCTGGAATAGACAAACATAGTTCAGCTATGCGTATCATGACCATAATATCCTACTTTTCTACCAATGTCACTTTGTGGTGCAGGGGGTATAACAGGTATAATTAATTTGTCTGTTAAAACACCTGTGTCATCCCACCCTTAAGAGGAAGGGAGCACCCAAGATTCATAAATGCTTATGGTCAAAGGAATGACAAATCTCAGAGGGTCTGCAAAAACTCACAAAGTTTTATTAGTAAATTACACATTTGGCATGGAAATTGGTATGTTAGTTCCTGATCTACTATATAAGCACATGGCAAGGGGTTTTGGATAAAATGGTAAGGTAAAAGGGAGTAGAAGAAAGGAAGAGATGAATTAAAAAGGGGGGGGGAAAGAGAGATAGAAAGAGAAGGAAGTAAGTGAGGAAGGGAGAAAAAAAGAAAGTAAAAAGAAAGAAAAAGAAAGAAAGAGAGAAAAGAAAGAAAGAGAGAAAGAAGGAAAGAAAGAAAGAGAAGGAAGAAAGAAAGACAGAAGGAAGAAAGAAAGAAAGAAGGAAGAAAGAAAGAAGGAATAAAGAAAGAAGGAAAGAAAGAAAAGGAAGAAAGAAAGAAAGAAGGAAGAAAGAAAGAAAGAGAAAGAAAAAGAAAGAAAGAAAAGAAAGAAAAGAAAGAAAAGAAAGAAAAGAAAGAAA